>NC_092347.1:97981911-98249334 GCF_963676685.1 Mytilus edulis
AAATTTAACCATGGATCAATTTGCTCTAAATGGCTAGGGTTCAGAGTTCTAAGCCAAAATCTACATTTTACCCCTATGTTCTATTATTAGCCATTGTGGCCTTCTTGGTTGTTTGGCCTGGTCACTGCACACATTCTTTAAACTAGGTACCTCAATGATGATTGTGGCCAAGTATGGTTAAATATAGCCCAGTAGTTTCAGAGAAGAAGATCTTTGTAAAAGATTACAAAAATTTACGAAAAATTGGTGAAAATGACTATAAAGGGCAATAACTCCTTAAGGGGTCAACTGACCATTTTGGTCATGTTGACTTATTTGTAGATTTCAATTTGCTGAACATTATTGCTGTTTACAGTTTATCTCTATATTATCTATAATAATATTCAAGATAATAACCAAAAATGGCAAAATTTCTTTAAAATTGCCAATTCAAAGGCAGCGACCCAATAATTGGTTGTCCTACTCGTCTGAAAATTTCAGGGCAGATAGATCTTGACTTGCTATACAATTTAACCTATGTCAGATTTTCTCTAAATGCTTTGGTTTCAGAGTTATAAGCCAAAATCTGTATTTTACCCCTGTGTTCTATTTTTAGCCATGGCGGCCATCTTGGTTGGTTGGCCGGGTCACAGGACACATTTTTAAAACTAAATACCCCAATGATGATTGTGGCCAAGTTTGGTTAAATTTGGCCCAATAGTTTCAGAGGAGAAGATTTTTGTAAAAGTTAACGATGAGGGACGACGACGACTGACGCCAAGTGATGAGAAAATCTCACTTGGCCTTTTAGGCCAGGTGATCTAAAAATTCATAACAACCAATAAATCTTGTGCTACTCTTTTTTAAGCTTTGGTTTTTGAGAAAATGGAAAGGGAACACCTATAAAGCTAAAAATAACTTTTGAGAGTCAAAAACAAATGGACACAAATTGTCAGAATAGATGAAATTTGTTAGTCATTTTAACCTGTGTCGATTTCTCTCTAAATACTATAATTTTAGAGATATCAGCCATAACTGTAGTTTGATCCTATGTTCTTTTTTTAGTCATGAAGGCCATGTTGGTTTCTGGAAGAAAACCACCAACTTTATAGTTGACATCCTATAGATGAAGCAGACAAACATTGGTTCCAATCCATAGAGCATTTTCTTCGGAAAAGATTTTAAAAGAAAATTTTCCTGAAGACAGATTTAACTTTCAATCTTGAACAATGATAGGAAAAGTTCCTCCTAGCTGCATCAAGATGCTGGGAGACGTCATAACAGAACCCAGTTACAACTATAACTCGTTTTGTATAAATATGTCATGGTAACCATGTGTTATTATTCATGAAATAGACATGATTAAACAAACAGAATTTCATAAAACCAACAAAACACAATTTTGCATAAAAAACTGAAACTTCATCCTCCAAAGTTTTAGTGCAGACCACAAGAATAGTATATTTCTGAACATTTACACATGAAAAATTTCGAAAGACATTTATCTTTTATATTAAACTGTTGGTCTTCCTGTTTGAATTGTTTTACACTTGACATTTTGGGGTCCTTTATAGCTTGTTGTTCGGTGTGAGCCAAGGCGCTGTGTTGAAGGCCGTACATAGACCTTTAATTGTTAACTTTTATACATTGTGACTTGGATGGAGAGTTGTCACATTGGCACTCATACCACATCTTCTTATCTATATTAAGATATATTCTTATATAATATAGCATGGCTTCCCTTGAATGCTTGTTATAGAAACATTCAGACAGAAAACAAAGACATATAAATTTAAAAACAGTAAAAACAATTTTATTTCAAAACAAGACATTTAACACTCAAAATCAGTTAAAATGTAAACTTACAAACCTCAATGATTTTTTATGGAAATAAAATTAAAATATTATTTAAAAAAAAAATACAATCCTTCCTCTGTATTGAGGTAAACAACAATATAAAGTAACTTGCATTATTCCACAATTCAAAATAATTTAAAATCATTAATGAAATTTAAGAAATCTGAAGAAAAAAAAGTTAACAGAATTTACAGCTTTCAGTCTTCCTTAAGATCAAAGTTAAAACACAAATAAATATTTTTTTCATTAATTTTTATAACATTCCAATAAAAAATATTCAATAAAGTCAAATCTTTTCTAAAAAATCCACTCTTTCAAGACAGCTAAATCTACCAGTAAAATGAACACCACAGGAATGATTGTATAAAATAAATAATGATTTATAATATATTAAAATTATCAAAATGTATAAATATATTAGATAAAATCAATTAAAACACACACAAGTAAAAAAACATAATACTGATACAGGGATGTTGATAAAACACATATAAAATTCACAATAGTGTATTATTGCACCTCAAACCACAGCAAAACAATATAAATGTGCACCAAGTGATTTTATGTATTTTGTAAAATGTTCAGGTTTAAGGGTAATTCATTTGAAATGTGCTTCTATTTATCTGTAGCAAAACTTCAAACTTCTTGGCAAGAGTCAATTGACTAGTAGGGGCAACCATGGCACCGTTATGTATAAAACCTCAGGTATCTCCTTTGATTGAGTATTCATCAATTTATTTTTTTGAACTCTGAATGGGGCAGGGATTTCTGCCTAAGATGGTAACAATTTACAAAATACATGATCATGACGAACACAAATTCGCATAATATAAATAATTCAGCAAATTGCATAACAAGTCAGTATAAAATGCATAAAAAGGATTATCACAATTTGTTTTGATTAAATAAATATATATCTTATATAAAAATTAACCTATAATACTGTGCAACAATTTAATATAATAAATATAATATTTACAAGTATAATACATTTTTTAAATAACAGCAAATATCTAAAAAAAAAATATACAAAAAATACATAAACAAGCAAACATGATTCATCTTTTTAACAAATGAAAGGTTCTGGCAGTATGCATATGTGTTATAATATTATATTCTGCATTTTTTTGGTCTTCTTATAAAAATTTACTTAAAACTGCTTTCATATTTTCATGGCCAACACAGCTATTCACTGGGATGTTTAAAGGCTCATTGTCACCAAAAAGGTTACGACAAATATTGAATATTGACACGCAGGTCAGCCTCTGAGCAAATTTCCATTTAGTTGACAAATAGTATATTTAAAGGTTATAATCTGGTTTAAACTATTATTGTTCAATTTTTATGGTAATATTTCTGTCTAATTGATTAGAGTATTAACATATTTTCGTATGAATTACATGTCCCATTAACCATTTACTCCTCACTTTTTAAACATGGGCGCATATAAATGAGTTTGTTATGTGTTAGAATTAATTAATTTACTAAAGGCTGCCAAATTTATTGTTAAGTTCTTTTCTTATTCAAACTGCTTACTGATCATACACACATGCTGCTAACCTTTTCATTAAACAGAACGATGGATTATACAGCATCTACATCAATTTACCACATTTATCTTCCACTGCACATTGTACCGCTCTTACACCCAAGACTTGTTTACCTTACATACTTTAATATAACTGCACTGCAGACTGGAACATTATAGTTCATTACCAAATAACCACCACATACATCTTTTTTAACTTGTTCCGCTACCATTCCATAATACTTTACATACTTCATTTACTATTGTAGACTATTTAACATACAGCACTTACATTGTATCCGGGTTAGGCAAGTTCACTATCACAACAGACTAGTTTAACGAGCTAAACTACCACTCCAGACTGGTTTGAAAATCTATATCTATACTACCACTGCAGACTATTCTAACAAACTAAACTACCACTTCAAACTGGTTTAACAAACTTTGCTACCACTGCAGACTGGGTTAACAAGCTATCTCACCACTGTAGAATATTCTAACAAACTACCACTCTAAACTGGTTTAACAAACTTTGCTACCACTGCAGACTGGTTTAACAAACTTTGCTACCACTGCAGACTGGTTTAACAAGCTATCCCACCACTGTAGAATATTCTAACAAACTACCACTCTAAACTGGTTTAACAAACTTTGCTACCACTGCAGACTGGTTTAACAAGCTATCCCACCACTGTAGAATATTCTAACAAACTACCACTCTAAACTGGTTTAACAAACTTTTCTACCACTGCAGACTGGTTTAACAAGCTATCCCACCACTGTAGAATATTCTAACAAACTACCACTCTAAACTGGTTTAACAAACTTTTCTACCACTGCAGACTGGTTTAACAAGCTATCCCACCACTGTAGAATATTCTAACAAACTACCACTCTAAACTGGTTTACATAACTAGATTAACTAACTAAAATACCACTCCAGACTAGTTTAACATACAGCACTCACATTGCAGACTGGTTTAATATTTACATCATCTTTACAAAATTTAATAAAATTTTCAGCTTATAATCCAATAAACAATTCTGTGGCATTTATTTCTTCAAAAATAAACTACTATCAAGAAAGAAAAAAGGTTTATAAAACCTGTCTTAATAACCAGAAATGGTAATCAATAAAATTTATACATGTAATATTTTCTGTTGATTTTTTGTTCTAATTCAAGACCTGATAAATAATCTACACGAATTGGTCATTTGAAATAAGTTAGTTTAGTGCTCATTAGTTCAAAAATAAAATAATCTGCATGAAGTATTAGACTGTGAAATTAGTAAAACTCCCCTCCACCAAAACAATCCCTGGAAAACACTAATATAGTACAGAATTTGGCACTTAATAATCATTGATTTACAACAGTTAACCTGTTGAAAAAACAAGAGGCTCTCAAGAGCCTGAATCGCTCACCTGAATTTTTTTGGTTTAATCTCTCATCAATGATTATTTTGGCTTTTCAATTTATTTAAATGTTCTTTGAATCGTCCTATTTTCTTCAAAAGCAAAAAAAAATCATTTTCTCCTATGTTCTATTTTAGCCATAGGAGCTATGTTTCTTGACATACAAGGAAATGAAATATAAAATTTATACTAGATACTCTGAAACTCTGAAACTCATTTAGCCTAAGTTTGGCTGAAATTGATACAGCAGTTTCATAAGAGAAGATTTTTTAAAGTAAGTCAACATGATGAACAAATTGTGAAAAAAGTCTTTAAAGGGCAATAACTCCTAAAGAGGTCAATTGACAATTTTGGTCAAATTGACTTATTTGTAGATCTTACTTTGCTGATCATATTTGCTGTTTACAGTTTATCTTTATCTATAATAATATTCAAGATAATGACCAAAAACTGCAAAATTTCCTTAAAATTACCAATTAAGTGGCAGCAACCCAACAATTGGATGTTTGATTCATCTGAAAATTTCAGGGCTGATAGATATTGACCTAATGAACATTTTTACTCCATGTCAGATTTGCTCTTAATGCTTTCGTTTTTGAGATATAAGCCAAAAACTGCATTTGACCCCTATGTTCTATTTTAAGTAACGGCGGCCATGTTTTTTGACGGATCAAAAATCAAAGCACACACTTTGTGCAGGATAATCTAAGGAACAACCATGCTAAGTTTTAACCAAATCCATTCAGTAGTTTCAGAGGAGAAGATTTTTTAAAGTTAGCAAATATGATGAACAAATTGTGAAAAATTGTCATTAAAGGACAATAACCCCTTAAGGGGTCAATTGACAATTTTGGTCATATTAACTTATTTGTAGATCTTACTTTGCTGATCTTTTTTGCTGTTTACAGTTTATCTTTATCTATAATAATATTCAAGATAATGACCAAAAACTTCAAAATTTCCTTAAAATTACCAATTAAGTGGCAGCAACCCAACAATTGGATGTTTGATTCATCTGAAAATTTCAGGGCTGATAGATATTGACCTAATGAACATTTTTACTCCATGTCAGATTTGCTCTTAATGCTTTCGTTTTTGAGATATAAGCCAAAAACTGCATTTGACCCCTATGTTCTATTTTAAGTAACGGCGGCCATGTTTTTTGACGGATCAAAAATCAAAGCACACACTTTGTGCAGGATAATCTAAGGAACAACCATGCTAAGTTTTAACCAAATCCATTCAGTAGTTTCAGAGGAGAAGATTTTTTAAAGTTAGCAAATATGATGAACAAATTGTGAAAAATTGTCATTAAAGGATAATAACCCCTTAAGGGGTCAATTGACAATTTTGGTCATATTAACTTATTTGTAGATCTTACTTTGCTGATCTTTTTTGCTGTTTACAGTTTATCTTTATCTATAATAATATTCAAGATAATGACCAAAAACTGCAAAATTTCCTTAAAATTACCAATTAAGTGGCAGCAACCCAACAATGGTTTGTTTGATTCATCTGAAAATTTCAGGGCTGATAGATCTTGACCTAATGAACATTTTTACCCCATGTCAGATTTGCTCTAAATGCTTTCGTTTTTGAGATATAAGCCAAAAACTGCATTTGACCCCTATGTTCTATTTTAAGTAACGGCGGCCATGTTTTTTGACGGATCAAAAATCGAAGCGCACATTTTGTGCAGGATATACTAAGGAACAATCATGTTAAGTTTCATTCAAATCCATTCAGTAGTTTCAGAGGAGAAGATGTTTGAAAAATTGTTAACGACGACAGACGACGACGACGACGACGACGACGACGTCGACGACGACGACGACGACGACGGACGCCAAGTGATGAGAAAAGCTCACATGGCCTTTTAGGCCAGGTGAGCTAAAAAACATGTAGAAAACTATCTATGAAACATGAGACAAGAAATTCTATTGATAAAACGCATACAACAAAACAAAAATATTAAACTTACTGGTAGATATCAACAGTTAAAAATACTAGGAAAAATTTAGGATTTAAACAAACAAAAACAATTTAACTCACAGTAAATGCATTAAACATATATCAAAGTAATGAAAATTTGAATGGCAAAATGAGCAAATTATAGCAGAATAAAGTTGAGCAGCTGAGCAAGATTAACAAATTCCTTATTTTATTTAAATGTTTAAAATTTTATGCAATATGAAAATCTGAAATAAAGAAACAATTGAGTTATTTCCCTTTGTACTATTATATTTAGTTTTTTTATCCCTTAATACATGTACGAGGAAGAATAAAACCTGCCACTATTTAATCCCTAAAAATTGCACACATAATTAAATATTTCAATATTTTAAAATTCAATTTACAAATAAATAGGATAAAACTGCTAAGTAATTAAAGTGTAGAAATTTCAATTTTAATACCAATGACATTATAATCATGTTAAAATGGACATTTCTGACCAAGAATAAAACCTCAACTCAAAAGATTTCTGACTTACATATACGAATTTGTATCAGACTTCCTATCATAAAATCTGTTTTCCAAGCATGGCTTTTGTGTACAGTGGGAAGATCTCAAATGAGACAATTTTAGCAGTTTTGCATTTTTTCTTAAAATTAAAGAAGTTTAGAGACCTAAAAGCTATGCAAGACAATATTTACACAAATTATTGATACATGATGTACTAATATAAGTGTTGTATATCAATGTTTCATGATTAATTGATAGGATTTGTGACACTTGAATTAAATGGGCCACAAAATTGGTTTATCACATAAATTCCCATCAACAAAAGAAAAGTAGACCAATTTCCTTTTTTCCTAATTACCTACAAGACCTATTTCAACAAGATATTCCTACTACTATATAATCAAAAATTAAAAAAATTAAATAAAAATATTTCTCATGGCAAGATTTTGTTAATGTAAAGTATTATTCAACAAGTATTAAAAAATCAAAATACATTTTTTATTATTAAAAAGTTTTTTTTTAAATCAATAAACTAATAGCTAAAGTAAAAGTTTATATGCAATAACACATCTAATTCTCAACAAGAACTCTATGGTGAAAATTCACGAACATCGTTATTTGTAACCATCTAAATAGGGAATTGTAATAGCTTTAAACATTCCCTTCTATAAAACGAGTTATCCTTTCATGTCTACAGAATTGTTCATTCAGGTAAATTACAGTAATACATTTTTTTGTATAAACAACAAAGAATAAAATTTCAAAACTTAACATAACAGCAATGCCCTTAACTTCAATTAAAGTGTTTAGATAAGCAATGATGTTAATTCAGACTTATAAATATTTTTTTTAGCTCTTGCCACATCCTTTAATTAATGTGCTCATTCTGTTGTCACAAAATATACTTTAATACAACAGATACCAAACATATGCAATGGTAAACAATATTTCCCAGTCAGGTGGTCAGTTCAATTAAATTTTCTGCTAAGCTATCTAAACATTTTTTGAAGCTCACTTTACATAACTTAGCCATAGATTTGACCAATATTTATTAGAAAATGTT
The DNA here is from genome assembly GCF_963676685.1 of Mytilus edulis. NCBI lineage: Eukaryota > Metazoa > Mollusca > Bivalvia > Mytilida > Mytilidae > Mytilus > Mytilus edulis. The sequence goes on from NC_092347.1 coordinate 97,990,216, forward strand.
TGATTCCACTTTCTACTAACAGTTTCTAAAACAGCTCCAGATTTAATAAAAATATAATTGATAAATGGCAAGAAAATTGATGTGCACAATTATTGTTTAACAATGATACACACAGCAAGAATACACATAAAAAAGTTACATGTACGAAAAGTGATTTCATATAAATTTCAAAACATATATCTCATTCTAAAAGCAATCAACTGTTCCTCACTATAACCTACACCTGATGATTATCAGCAGAATCAGGACAGGTCTTTGTACCAGGCTGAGCAGGTCTTTGCTGTAATCGTCCCAAGGAATCACTGACAAGTCATTGTACCCAGTGGTACAGAACTACGTTGTAATCTACCAGAATCGTAGGAATACTTCTCTGATTCTTTAGGTGTAAACATCACCTGATGGGTTGTGTTGTGACGTTGTGGTACACTCAGGGGAGGTAATATATGTGACATCTTCAACTGAAAAATTATGGGAAAAAAGTTAATATACTACTGAATGAAGAGGCATGTAAATTGGATTGTTTTATTCTAATATAGTTTTCAATCCAACTGATACATCAACAAACAAATAGGTGAGTAGTTTTCATCAAGTTAAATTACTTGATTCTATTTGCCTCATCTTTGTAAGAGTATTTTTTGTTATTGTACTCAATTGTTTCATACTAACAACTTTTTAATAGCAATAATGACCTAAAATCTTTTACCAGTTGCATGGTCATTTGAAGCGAATTTAAACTGAAGTTATGAAAAACAATTTGGCATGTTAACATTGTCATAGGTCAAAGCCTTTGAGATGAAAACATTTTTTTTATAACCATGAATCCATTATGAAGGGGGTCTCATTGGGGGGTTCTGATCCAAATCCCGCTAACTGTTAAGTCAGATTCCCGTATCCTGCCTAATGTTTTGTCAGATTCCCGTATCCTGCCTAATATTTTGTCAAATTCTCGTATCCTGCTTACACTATGTTCGTAAGCAATTATCATTTTTTTTGGAAATTCCTGTGTCCCGCTAGACTTCATTTCCTGTTTTCATGGCACATTATTTGACTTTCACGTGTCACGCTTACAAAAAGTCAGCAATTACGCATCACGCTTAGACCCCAATGAGACCAACTATGAACATTTGTAGTTAGCTCAGTGTTTTGAAGAATTTTTATTTAGTCTGAGAACACTTATTTATAAAAAGTAAAAATACATTGCTTATGACTGTTATGACACATTTAGTTAACCTACATTATTAAGTGCCGTGTTATGAGGAATCATCTTAGCCTGTACTGGATCTTTGTAGTCTGTGTATGATGAGGAATGGTCTGTTTCTTCTTCTGAAAACAAACAGTGAAAATGGTCAAACTATATTCTTTGAAGCATACAAAAAAATCAAACTTAAGAATCGACAGGGACAATGTCCTCACTGGAAACGGATAAGTGGAGTTACATTTTTGGTATTCGGTACTAATAAGCGATACTGGAGAATTCAAGTATTCAGGGGTTGTCATTTGTTGATGTGGTTCATAATTTGTTTCTCATTTTTCATATAGATTAGCCAGTTGGTTTATCTATTTGAATTGTTTTACACTAGTCATGTTTGGTGCTCTTTAAAGCTTGTTATTCGGTGTGAGCTAAGGCACCATGTTGAAGGCTGTAATTTAACTTATAATTGTTACTTGGATGGAGAGTTGTCTCATTGGCACTCATACCACATCTTCTTATTTCTACTCACCGACATTCCTAATTATGACCAAATTATTACGTTGGTTGCGATGAATTACATTGATTTCCCAGTTAAATAAGAGCCGATAATTTCACATGTGAAATGTGAAATAAACATGGTTATTTCACTCTCTGACGTCATACAACAATAGGCCCTGTCAAGACGTCAATAACAGCGGATCAAAACAAATTGTGAATGCGTAGAAAAAATATATTGTTCCTTACATGTTTTACATTAATTTCTTTAAAACAAAAGCCATTTGCCAATGTAATAAAAAGAATAACTTATTAAAGAATTCAAATATCGAAAAATATTCAACCCTTGACCTAACAACACTGATAATTAATTCATGCATTCGTGAATTAATGTGTTGTTCTGTCACTTGTTGAATATTTTTCTCTATTTGAAATCTTCGATTAGTTATTCTATAAAAAATTTGTAACAAAAGTCAATGATTTATTAATAGTTGATTTCCAATAGATTTTGACAGGTTTGAAAATAAATATAAACTTACTACTATAGTAATTGACAGGTATACTACTCTCCTTGTGGAATTTAGTTCTATCGTAGGTGTATGGTACTTTTACTCCTTTGAATGTATCATAGTTTGTTGTATCATAAAAATTTCTGTTCAGCTGAGGCTCCCCAAAGGATACTTTACTTTTTGTACGAAGGTTAGCACCAGATATAATTGTATTGTGGATTCCCAATGGTGGCTGAAATGAAATAAATCCTTCTTATTAAAATTTACCAAGTATTTATAAATGTCTTGAAGATGCAGTGTAAAAGCCAATCTCACCTAAGTGAGTACTGTTAATTTTTAAGCATTGATGGACATAAAAAGATGGTACAACATTTGGCTTTGATTAGATTTGATTGACACTGTATGAGATTGAACTAAAATTTCCCTTATAGTCTAGCCATTCGTTTCAAGGTTTATTTTCTTTTGAGAATTTTACGATATCACATATTTAAAACATAAAATCTAACCTTTTTTCTAAATTAACCTACAAAAATGTTTACTACAATATTATTTCAATAATGCAAATATTTGATAATGTAGTGGTAGCTACAATTGTTTTTTTCTGTTTGATTTTAAACATTAATGCATGGAAGCTTTGATCTGTAAGTATAATAATAAAATAATATTTACATTTCCATGGTACACCCTGGCAGTGGTTGTATTCACTCTTTCTAGAACTCTACTATTCTCCATATCACCTGGTGGAAAATCACTGTGATTTCTGTGTTTTAATGGTTTATATCTGTCAACTGCAATACATTTTAGGAATGATTATTTTAAGTAAATGATGAAAACAAACTTGCTTTTGTCAATGATTCGTTTTGTTTAATTTGGGTTATCTTTCTTCTACTTGTACTACAACAACTGGACCAATTTATTGGTTAGAAACTTGACATTGTTCTAAGTTCCCTCCTTTTTTCAGAAAAATTGCATAATTTGTGTAAAACCTGATAAACAGCATATTGGTTTAACTCTGTAGAGGCAGTTTAGAAGTGGGGCCTGAACCACCCTTTTGTAGTAAAAAAAAATGGTTGATTTCATATGGAATCACTGAAGCATGACTGAAGCCCCCCCCCCCTCTTAAGGCAGTCAGTGGGCCCCTTAAAAAAATTTCTGGATCCACCACTGATTTGGTATAAACAAAAAATGACCTTGACATGCAACACAAAAACAGCATGCTCATTTGAAATTTGAATCACAACTTTATAAAGATATATGTTGCTCCGTAGAAAAATATGATGAAAAAACTCATACAAAAGTTATTAAGGACATATGGATTAAAGGACAGACGTTCATCCAAAGGTTTCCTAATTTGCTGCAAGGGTATGAAAAACAAATTATAGAATGAAAAATTTTAAAATTCTGACATTTTGTACTGTACCTTCAGTCCTTCAATAGCAATTAATGCATAACTGTAAAATAAAAATGGAACTCAACCATATCTAACTTAATACAGGTTTATAAGACCTAGTTTAACAAGCCTGGTATAGAGATGTAGGTTAATATGACCTAGTTTTACGAACCTGGTACAGATGTAGGTTGATATGACCTAGTTTTACAAACCTGGTACAGATGTAGGTTGATATGACCTAGTTTTACGAACCTGGTACAGATGTAGGTTGATATGAATTAATTGCAGTACTGAAGTAATCATTTTCTTTGTAGCAATCTTCTGACTGGAAATTAGTTCTTCGTAATACTCCACTGACTTCAGACTTTAGATAAGGATTGTGTTTGTGTTGGCTTGTAAGGTTGCTGTACGATTCTTTCATTGTTGTGTCTCTCTGTAATACTTTATCAGGATCTCCTTTAGGTACATTTGTACCGGTGGGCTGTAATGAGACCAATTAACTTTAAATTTGATTGTCTATATATATTTGATATATCTTGTTTTATGCAGTTCTGAGAGTTAGTAAATATCAAATAATTAATTGATTCTTGCAATATTCTTCTAACATAACAAAAATAACAAACTTTGTCTTTAATTTTTTTTACTGCAGTCTGCACCAAAAAGTTTTTCAACTGTTAGTCTGAAGACCAATATTCAGATATTTTTCTTATTGGGTCAAATACAGTTTTGCAAAAACTTACTAGTTCGAATGAAATTTTACTAGTCTGGGGCATTGGACTATTTGCTAACCGTGAAGACTGTCATTGTGTATTTTAAGAACTTTGTTTTATTAACTTTTTTTTTTTTCTTTTTCATTGAGTATACTTATATGTATGTCATCTTTTATAATTGAAATAGTTTTAATTGATTTTTATTTGAAATGATCAACTTGTTATTATACATCCAACTCATTAGACAAAATATTAAATTGTGACATTGCTATGTGTTTAATTTTGATTACAATATCCATTCTTTACATGTTACGCTTACAGCAGATAATATTTTAACTCGTGGCTGTGATTTATCAGGGAACATTAAGTTGTGAGTGGTGTTGAAATTTGACAATCTTTCATCGCCTTTTACTGTTGGTGGACCACCTGAAATAAATAAAAAGAACCTTCTTTAATAATAAAGCTTATATGTAAATGTACATCTAACGTGTATAATTTAAGAATTTTCGAGTGAATTTATGTGTAGGTTGTGATTTTTTGAATTATTTTTTTATAGCAAGAACAAATTAATACAAAATTGGATATATACATTTTTATCTCAAAATCCCCTTATATAATGGAGAAGCACATAGGCCTAATATCTCATTGCCAAAGCTGACAATCACATGACTTTCCTATCAAAATAAATTTTGAGCAAGTTGTACCTATAACTAGATTGCACGTTAAAAATTTCTCATCCCATAAAAGAAAATGATAAATTTTTTTAATAAATACATCAATCTAATTAAAAAACGATCTCTCATCGCTCCTGTTTCTGATATGTCGCGTGTGAGTGAACTAAAAGTCATGAATTTATAAAGATATGCAAATGAGTTGACGACCTATTAATAAGCCAATCAAAAAAGTTTATGAATTATTTTGACTGACGATTTCGTCGTAAATAAACTGAGTTACATCCCTTTGCCTTACGTTAAAATTCCAAGATCGTGGAAGACTCAATTTCATTGGTCGAAAAAGACACACCTACGAGGTCACTCACATGTGACCTCAAAGCGGGTTTCGTTAGATCTCCCACGCGACATATCAGAAACAGGAGCGATGAGACAGAGGTTTTTAATTAGATTGTAAATGCATGTAACTAAAACTTTAAGATGAAAATTATCTACCTATCATTGAAGGTCTTTAGTTTAATGTCTGAGATAAATCAGATAATGTTTTGATATAGTCTGTCGATTGAAAATAGTATTTCCAATTTTCGGTCAGGTGTTTTGAAATGATTAATTATTTCAACCAACTGTATCTTGAAACAGTTTTTTCACATTTTCAGAATTTAAATTATTTTGTTCATTGTTAAATTGAGAATTATAAAAATTAACAAAAACTAGTTTCTAAACAAAGTTCTGGATTTTCAGACAATTTTTTAAAATCAAATTAATCTTACCTTCGTGCATTGATGGTGCTCTGAAAACTTTCACCACAGATGTGTCGTGACCTCTGAACTTATCGTTGTAGTCAGACCATGGTTGAGTGATTTTGTCAGGATCTCCTTTAGGTATATGACTTTGATGAGTATTTGTGGCAGGTCCAATACGCTGATAATCGTTATTGACTTTAGGTACATAGTAATGATTATGCATGGTTCCAAACACATCCACCTTGTTTAAATCTCTATCAGTCTTGAAATTTGTGGCTCTCAGTGTTTGGTAAGAGTCTGTTACAACAGGTTTTTTTAAGTAACGATACTCATATGCTTGAGTACTTTCAGATTGATCACCCTACAAGCAATAAAATCAACTTAAATTTGACATATATAGAAGTAAGAATTAATTATGTGTTAACTTGAGTTATGTCCCTTGTTACCAACAATTAATTGCTACGTCTAAAGGTGAGTTTATTTTTTTCTAAGATTTTAGAAGCAATGATCTTCTGTTGTTATTTTTTTTTTGGCATTGAAAACATTAAAATACTGCCTGATAAATAAGAAATTTTATCACTAGAATCTGTTTCTTTTAAAAGACAGAAAATTGTTTATGCTGTGCATGTAATGCTTTTGTGTCATGGATGGAAACATCATATCCTTTGTTTTTCTATTAAGAAATTTGAAATAAACATATAGTTAGCAATGTTTAATTCAATGTTACATTTGTGATTTTTCATTTAGAAAAATCAAATTACAACTGTTAAAACTCAGTTTCACCGTAACAACATTTTCAAACCAGGAGAACATATATTGTTCATTTTTTAGAACAATATGTAGGGTTCTACCAATTTGCTTCAAGTGAGCACAGGGACTAGTCATTTTTACCTGTCTTTGTAAGAAGTTGAATTGGAGATCTCCTGATAAAAGTTAAAAATATATAGGATAGTAGGATAGTGTTGATAAGCTACATGTTGATGACCCTGTCCGGGCCTGTCATCACAAGTAATTTTGCTTTCTTTGCATGTTGTTGAATTGGAGGTTAATTAGGTTCAGGTGTGTATTTTTGAGGTTAAGATATATATGTATAGTATATATAGCTATACCTTGTAGGATTGGTTTCTTATATATTTTTGACAGAATGGAATGTGTAGTTTTTCAGTAAACATGACATGAAACTTATTCTTATAAAATGTTCACGTTGCATTGGATAATTCTTTCAGTAATTGTTGAAGACTTCTTTTTATGATTATAGGATAAATAAATGATTCCAACCATGCATTAGTTTTATACCTTGAAATACGATTGATCTCTATGCATAACTTCTGCCAAGACTGGTCTATCTGCTTGTGCATCTCTTCCATAATGATTGTAAGGGGGATAATCAGTTTTAAAAATACTTCCTAGGCCTTTTCTGGTTTCTGTTGTATCCTGGGCTACTTGGAAATTTGTTGACGACAAAAAGTCTGTTCCTGATAAAGGTTCAATAATTGGTTTATCAACATGCATTGAGTCCCTCATTGTAAGTTCCTGAAAATGAAAAGCAAATTTTGTTTATAATATACAATTCTCAAATTAAGTTTATTTTTTTTAAAATAACAAATAGAAACAAAATCCTTATTTCTGATGATGCCATAAAAATAACAGAATAGATTAGTAAATGATACTGATCAGCTAAATAGTATTGTCATTTAAAGAAGTTTTTAAATATTGATGAGTTCTACAAATAAAGGATTACTCTTTAGATCAATATCATTATATTTGTGTATCATTTAAGGAATTACCATGAGAAACATACAGTTTAGTTTGTTTGTTCTAGTTACAATGTCTCAGAGTTACATTGTACTTCAGAACTTCATGGCAGCTAGATCATGTAGATATCTGTCCTTAATCGCTTATTGTATGTTAAATATGCACTCAACCTTTATAAAATTAAATGGTCCAATCATATCACAGAACACATGTAGATCAAATAAAGGAATTGAGGCAAATGGAGTCATGAAAGGTACTGTTGATGTGTTAACATTGTTACTTGAATGCAGAAGAGACTTATGATTAACCCTCTTGCTGCAGGAGGGACACATTTGTCCACACCGGCTGTGTCGGAGGGATACTTTTGTCCATGTTTTAATTTATGCAAGCATTTCACCATTGCTATATCTCCTTCAAGTTAAAGAGCAAAAATTAAACAGTGTGATATTTTTCTTCAATGACTCTCAAATATAATGGTCATCATCCTATTATCGAATGCTGTCATTGTTGGACATCTGATGTCAATCATGTCACAGATGTACAGCTGTCATATTTGGCCTAAATAAATATATTGTTTATTTCCCCAATCCCGACCCTGCCAAGCCAGGTGTGGGTAGGTAGGTATGGAAATCATTTCATTTTTTCCCAAAAGCTGGAACAATAACGGCCTAAAAATCAGAAATGAATAAAATAATATTTGACTTAGTTTTAACAATAAATTTTTTTGAGTCAGACCATTTTTGCAAAGTCTATCGAGATTGGGAAAAAACAATATTTTATTTTAGGCATTTTCTGGCACACGAAATGCAACCTTGGAAAACTACTGGCAGCAAGAGGGTTAACTATTATTTGAATACTGTAAAAAAGAAAATTAAATAAACACCTTTGTGAAATATTGGGACAAAGTCTCCAATAACAGTAAGTCAATACATTTTCCTGCAAATCAGATTACCCAAAGGAATAATTACAATAATATGAGGAGGAATATTATTTTGAATTTAGTCTGTATCTGTAAATACAATGTATTGAAATGAAAGAAACCTACTGTTTATACACCTCATTGCTATATTTGTATGCGGCTCTGCCAGTATTAGAAATCATAAAAAATTCTGTAATATTTTTAAATTACTTGTAACTGACGCTACAGGTAATAATAAATGGAAAAGTGATTGTTGAATAGTTCAAGCAGAGCAGATTTCCAAATTGCATTATGGTGTATTCAACATACCATTTCCAAAGTAGCCAACAAAATGGCAGATTTTAATATTCTAATCTGATGAATAACCAATATAGTACTTTTGTCCTTTACAGTACAAATAACTATTCTTTTAATTACAATAAAATGTTACCTGAAGGGGATATCAATTACATTGAAAATTACATCAACAATAACTAACATCTGACATGTTTCTGTATTACAAACAGAAATTATACTGGGAATAAATTATTTTAAAATTTTTTGTTTTTTTGCCAAGACATTGTTGTGAAATTCACGATGAAGGATATCTTATATTCTAAATAGACTACTTGTATTTTAGGTTAAAAGTGAATTTAAAATTTTAATTGCATTATTTGTAAAAATTAAAATAAATAAATGTTACATGTATGACTTTATAACACATTTTTCTGTATCTCTAATTGTGCAAAAACATTCAGTATTAAATGGATTGTTTTTATGGACTTTATTCATCCTCTTCCATAAGTCCAACAGCTGTTTTGCAAGACAAGCTGGGGATGTGGGACCATGGCACCAGCTTTTCTGACAAAACAGCAGGTGGATGTCAGAGTAATCTACATTGTATGTTGAACTGTCAAACTTGAGTTGACCAATACCCAAAGCTTCTGGTGGGCGCCATATATTCATAATCATATAACATTAAGTCAATTTTCCAACTTAACAAAATGAAAAAAAGTTATATCAATTCGCAAATCATATTTGAAAAACAAAAATGTGTGAAAAATTACCTGTTGTCAGAAAGAATTAACTTCTGAAACTGCAGTCAGTTTTTGTATCTGAATAAACTATATATTGTACAGTATGACAAAATCAAAGTTTTATCTAGTTGATATTCTTTAAACTACATAACCAGATTATCAATTGTGTGGAGGTTTAAACAACAATTCTAACTAAAATCACATTCCAAAGGTTTCTTTATTGTATATTTAAATAATTAATTCCCTAACAATTCTTTTATTGATACTTACAATACGATTAACACTAGATGTATTGATCTGATCGTTATCGAGATGATTGCTTGCCGACGTAATACGAAAGGTTTTAATGCAACTTTTGGACCCTACTTCATACTGTAGTGCTTACGAATTACAATAAAGGCTTTATATTATGAGTGCAGTTTGTGTTAGACATCAAGCACGCGGGCAATCAAAAAGATTGAAGTTATTTTTAAATGCATAGCACAGCCCTTTTGTATACAATTTCCATAGATACGCGCCACAAATATCCGGAAGCGGAAGTGAATACTAGACTTCACAAATGCTTAACGGAATCGACGTTAATATGCGGGAAAGGGTACATGACCAAAAGGGGCACCTTGTTAAATCGGCATCTGGTCTAATCGGCACTTTTTTCCACAGTGAACTCGGCATTAAGTTAGTCAATATTCGGCATATGTGGTATGAGGCAGTTGTTACCTGTTAAAGGGACCGAAGTCCGTATCATTTTTTTTTAAATTCTTACATTTTAATGTTAAAAAGAACCGTTAAAACCGTAACGTTTATAAGCAGTTATAATACATAGGTTGATTGGTTGAACTAATAAATGAGCATGCAAAGAATTGAAGCGTTTTTGGTAATCAATCTCACGTACAAAATAATCATAAATCAGCAATGAAGGTAGTATTTCAGGAAACTTTAAACAGCATTAACCCAACAATCCTACAAAATGTCCATCTGGTTAAAACAAGCATAACAAATACCTTGAATACACATTAAGGATCATTAAGTTGAATCAAGGATTTGTTTGTATAACTATACAAATCCTTGGTTGAATGGAGAAAAAAAATGCATTCGGAACCCCCAAAAAAGGTTAATAAGTCAATGTTTCTGGATAACCCATTCTTTTTTTTAATCTTTTGCTTAAAATACTGAAAAAATATATGTAGGCCTATTCCACATTGGGAGGGCCTAAAACGCGAAAATGGAAATCGACGAACTGCAAAATTGTTATATGTCTTATATTATAATTATCATCTCTGGACCGCTGATGATAAATAGATAATTAAAAATGATTTTGAAAGCTTATATAATAGTCTCTGAGATGAAAAAAAAAGAAATTTACTTCGATATGCATTATTACCTAAAAACTGACCGAAATCCCTGTTATATAGTATGGTATTAAGATAATAAGCAATATTATAGGTAAAAACGACAAAATCTTGACCAGAAGCCTCCCTTGTTTATAAATAATGAAGTCAAAATTTTAGCTATGAACTAAAATTCACAACAAGTTATAAAACCCGGTCAAAATCGTGTACATGATTCAATTTAATGACAAATAATATGATATAAAAAAGAAGAAGAAGGACATAAGGTAAAAAGAGCAAAAACTTGACCGGAGGCCTCTCTTGTTTAGAGATGAAGAAGTCAACATTTTATCTTCAATCTTTTAAAAATTCACGAATAAATGTAAAGCACGATCAACATGTTTGAACATGATTTATACTGACAATGAAATAACTAGTAATATGGTATACAAAATTTTTTGAATACATTTAGTAACTAGCGCAAAAACTTGACCAGAAGCTTTTCTTGAATATACACGAAGAAGTCATTTAAACTTTAAACTCAGATTCACGTAAAATTACATAACCGGGACAAAATCTGAAGACAACTTGATAACACGTCTAAATCTACAATTAAGTACTATTGGCACATCAATTGAATGGGTTTGTTTCTGAAGTTTTTGTGTGTTCAGATCTTTTAGCTGTTGTCGCGCAGTCAATACTTCTGTCCTACGGGCAGTCCATGTATCACGATAATGACCAGTTTTCAAGAACTATAATGTTTATTTCATCGAGAAACCATGTTTTGGAAAATTCGAATAAATTCTAAATGCCTAAAGCAAACTCGAGTAGTTTTACGATTTCTATGGCACAGAGGGGAGACCAGTCGTAGTAATACTGCCATTCATTTTAGTGCATTTTTTTTCAGTATATAAATACTTAATCAAGTTCTCTTTGATTTTATAGTTAACGAAAACATATAATAAACAATTCAACAACTTAAATATAATATTAAAATCAGGAAAATGTTTTATTAAAGCTACATCTATCTGAACAGAGTAACCACGCCCCAGCGGTCATTAACAGAGAAACCACGCCCCAACGGTCATTATCAGACGGAAACCACGCCCCAACGGCCATTATCAGACGGAAACCACGCCACACCGGTCATTATCATGTAAAAGTTTGTTAACGACCGGTTTTCTGGTCCGTTTTGTTCTGTTAATGACCGATGGAATTTATTACTGAAGAATAATGAATAACATGTGACCCCTTTTTATCCAATAAGAGCATCTTATTCTCAACCGATATGAAATAAAAAGGGTTATTTAATATACTTTCCCTAACTGTCCGATTATGTTTTGTTGGAATCATATAAAAGAAGATTTTAAATTTTGGTTCAAAGGCAAAGTGGGTAGTGATAATATCAAAACTTATATCAGATGTTGCACACAGAAAATAAAAAAGATTTTTTTGGAAATGAAATTGAATTTAACATCTAAATGGATTCCCCTAGTTAAGAACATTTCAATAAGTATATATCTGCAGAAATTCAAAATCTGGCAAATGGTTAATTGAAAAATATCCCGGTATGTTTGATCATTATTCTGGAATAACAGACAATCTTTCTGAAAGTATGAATGCCGTTTTAAAAAGGGAAACCTTATTCGAAAGAGCTACAAATAGAATTGCTTGCTCTGGGGATTTATTACCTACAAAATTTTTGAGAATTATGTAAGGATCTGAAATTTAAGTGGACATCTTGGTTTTGGGAATTGTTTTTTTTGAAACAATTGTTTAGTAGAGCATTGAAGGTCAGGGATTTTTACGAACCGCAACTGCGTCTGAAAATACACACAGTAATGACAGCATGACACGTCAGGTTTTGAAAACCGTGTCGGAGACATTAATAGAAATGCGAAATGAAATGATGGTAAGTATTTAAGTAAGATCGAAGGTATAAAAGTTTGAGACTACGAGACGGACAAATACTGTGAAACATAGTATTGATGTTCAAAATTCAAAGTCCACAAGATAAGACCCTATAAATAAAGGCAACAGTAGTATACCGCTGTTCAAACTCATAAATCCATGGACAAAAAACAAAATCGGGGTAACAAACTAAAACTGAGGGAAACGCATTACATATAAGAGGAGAACAACGACACAACACTACAATGTAACAAACACAGAAACGGACCAAGCATCAGACAAAATCCCACTAAAATAACAAATATAACATCAAAACCAAATACATGAATTTGGGATAGACAAGTACCATGACACGTCTTATCGCAATGTCAATTTACACTCAAAAATAAGAGAAAACAAACGACGCAACGTTAAATTGTAAAACACACAGAAACGTACTATAATATAACAATGGCCATATTCCTGACTTGGTACAGGACATTTTTAAAGGAAAAAATGGTGGGTTGAACCTGGTTTTGTGGCATGCCAAACCTCCGTCTTTTATAGCCATGTGAAATATAACATTAAAATGACAACTCAACACCACAGGACTACAATATAAATAAATTGGAGAACACAATTGACAAAGGAACACACGAACAACAGCCAACAAAAGGCAACAAGTTCAAAATTTTAATACGCCAGAAGTGCATTTTGTCCACACAGTTTCTACTAGTGACGCCCAGATACAAAAGTTTGAAAGCTGAAACAAGCACGAAGTCGAACAGCATCGAGGACCAAAAGATAAAAAAAAGTTGTGCCAAAAACGGCCAGGGTGTAATATAAGAGTTCCATACCATATTCAGGGGAAGATCGAACGATCGACACGTTTCTGTGTTGACTATAGTAGGTTTAACAAAAAATCCAACAAAGATGTATATCCTCTTCCTATGGTTGACGATTCATTGAATCAGTTGTCCGGAGCAAAGTGGTTCAGCACTATTGATATGTCAAGTAGAAAAGTTGAGAAAAAAGACCGTCCAAAACTGCATTTGCATCACGAAAAGGACTTTTAAGTTTAAGTCGGTCTTTGCAACGCCACAGTCACCTACGAACGACAAGTGGAAACCGTACTAACAGAATTGCAATGGAAGATTTGTTTAATATACTTGGATAATGTAATTATTTTCGGAAAAACCTTTGATGTAAAGTTGACAAGCATTGGTTTAGTATTTCAAAAAATTTCGGCTACAAATCTGAAACTCAAACCAAGAAAATTTCATTATTAACGAAAAAATACAATCAAGATAATGGTCAGTGAATTTATCAATCGAATGGAATTTATAGGGTTCTTTTCTGAGTTTAGCCATACACTGATTCATTACATCATAAGATCAAGACTGCTATTAAATAATCATGAAAGGTACTAATATAGAGTGATCTCCACTGAAATAGCTGTACCAGTGAAGAAATCTGTTAACACGTATGCAATATTGTTGTTGAATAATCATAATTGATGCCAATTTGAATACTTAAGGAATTCATATTGTCGATAAAATGTTTTGCTAAAACGTACAAAAATGTTGTTAAGGAGTAAATTTGCGACTTTAATCATCTCATCACACCTCCAGTGAGTATATCTAGCATATTTTCCTTTCTCATTTTAGGGGGAAAAGCTATATATGAGTTGCAGCTAATACATTTGCATTCAGATTAACAAATCGACCATTAAATTAAATGAGAACACTTTTATTTGAAGAGATTGCATGGGAAGTTAGTATGAGTTCACTAATCACATATGAATCACAAATGATATCGGATATGTTCCTTACGTCGTAACTACAATCCCCTTCCCTTTCACGAATGTGACCTACCGAATTAGACTCATTACCGGATTTGTTATCATATAAGCAACACGACGGGTGCCACATGTGGAGCAGGATCTGCTTACCCTTCCGGAGCTACTGATATCACCCCTAGTTTTTGGTGGGGTTCGTGTTGTTTAGTTTGTCTTTTTTATTTTCAGCCATGGCGTTGTCAGTTTATTTTCGATTTATGAGTTTGACTGTCTCTTTGGTATCTTTCGTCCTTCTTATAAAGAGTGGAAAAGTTAAAACTGTCAACTGAATCAAAAGGACGACCAAAATCCCATAGTCTATGGAGAGTTGTCTCATTGACACTAAAACGAAAAGAAACTAAACAACATCTTCTATATGCTCAATATTTTCATAAATACTGTTGAGTATATGTACTAGTAATACATATAGGAAGAACTAGACCGTAAATACTTTTAATGTTAAATTAACTATATTAAATAAAGAAGTCTAGACAATTTGAAGTGTGTATTCATGTTGTAATGCTACATAACCTTCAAATCTTGGTCGGCGGAACCTAGGTAACCATACACATTGTCCCTCTTCTATCAGCATGCCCATAAAATGATCATGTCACAGAACTATAAGTTTATTTTTTGGAAGATTTTATTTATCATATGGATCACAGGCACCTGTCTCAGAATTTTCCCCCCTGTGTACCGAATATAACAAGTGCCTGTGATATGGATTTAGCAATACATATTTTTAAGAAATGATATTTTTCTTCTTCTGAATTCAAAGTGAATAATATATTAATTAAAATGAAAAAAAGAATCCAGGGAATAACTTAGAAAAGTCAATACAAACAAAATGTAGATGTTGCTTCATTTTGCAATTTTTTTCAATGATGCAATGCAGGTGAACACACAATTACCCATACGTTTGTTGTGTTACTGTAAACATATTCTATTTAAAAAGAAATCTTTATATATAAAGCTACAAGGGTGAAGACATAAATACGAAATATACAAAAGATTCAATAACTAGGATTAGGAAACAAAAGCAGTGCTCTTATATAAATCCGTCTATCTAAATTTAAAAAAATAAAATTACCAGCTATGACGGTCCGTGTATATCTGCGTCCATTCGTTTTTCGTTTTGAAATGTCAAAAACAAAAAACAAAAAACGAAAGTGTTTTCATTTTTCGTTTTTGATTTCTTAAAAACCAAAATGAAAAACGAAAGTGTTTTCATTTTTCGTTTTTGATTTCTTAAAAACCAAAATGAAAAACAAGAGTGTTTTCGTTTTTCGTTTTTGATTTCACAAAACAAATAACGAATGGACGCAGATATACACGGACCGTGATTCGATGCATTTGGACTTTTGATTTTGCCATTTAATTAGGAACTTTAGTTTTGAATTTTCCTCGGAGTTTAGTATTTTTTGTGATTATACTTTTGACTATTAACCAAATGATCGTATTAATAATATTGATTGACCGTTGCTATCCAACTGACCGACATAGATATATGAAGATGGGGTATGAGTGTCAATGAGACAACTCTACATTCAAGTAACAATTTATAAAACTAAGGTACGGCCTTCAACACGGAGTTTGGCTCACACCGAACAGCAAGCTATAAAATGAACCCAAAAAATACTACTGTAAAACCATTCAAACGGGAAAACCAACGGTCTAATCTATATAAAAACGAAAAACGAGAAACACATAAACAGACGACAACCACTGAACATCATATATGCATATATTATAAATTCATCAAATACTAGTATGCTAATAGAAATATAGATGAATTGCACTACTTGGCACAGGTTTTTCGGATTCGAAATCACTGAGTCTAGCGAACAATATTGAAATCCTAGTATCTTTGACGAGTTTTTGTTTTTACCTGAATCTTATTATTTTTTTAATTTCCTCAGGAAAAAAAGGTCAACCAAATCCTGATAGCGTCCATTAAAATCTCGAAGTAATGACTTCAACTTCACCACTTGGAACTCTTGGTTGCTTGTTTGGAGGCAGCAGACATCTATGAAGGGACTACGAAGGAAATGTAAGTTCTGGAACATCGCACCAGTTTGGAGATAGATACTCCATATAAAGGTTTAACGAAAGAGAAACACTAAGTTTACCTGTATATCTTCACGATTATTCCTTACGAAACTAGAAATTGAAAACTTAGATAAAGTGGAAAATTGCAGTGACATATGGCAGCATATTACTGAAACACGTGTTATTTGCAATTCTCACAACTTGGCTAGATGGTCTTTTTTTATAATCTACCAATTTACTATTATTTCCTTGACGCTAAAATTTAATGTTGATTAAACAAAAATGCTTGGTTTCATATAAGATTTATTATAAACTAACCAAAAATAATCCTTCTAAAACATGGAATTTTGGAATGGAGTGCTCATGCTAATAAATGTAAATGCACAGTTATTTCTATACTTCAACATCCTGATATGGTCACTTCATATAAATTGGGCTCAACGGTTTTACCGCCTTTTGGTCCATATCTTCCTATGTAGAGTTTTCCAGTTGGGCTGAATGCAAGACACCACGGAAAGAGTATGCCTATGTCACTTGTTTTGAAGTATGTCATGAACAGGCCAGCATTGTTCAAGATGTGAAGTGTATGAGTTCTTGTGTCAGCTGCAATAACATTGTCACGTGGTGTTGTCACTATGTCTTCCGGTGCAAATGGATGGTCTTTGTTGATCTGTATAATTCCTGTATAACTATTGATTAAATCACCACCCTGTCCTAGCACTACTATTCTATTTTCATTATCATTTATTCTATCCAACACAAAAATATTTCCATTACTAGTCGTAGTAATTCTGTAGGGATATTTAAACATAGATTTTTGGTGTTGATCATGTTCATATACTCTCTCATGGTCCCCATTCTGATTCATTAGTATTACAACTCGTCTCCCTAGTGCTGGATAGTCTATATTCATACCTCCTACGAGAAGTTTATCGTTACTGGTAATACAGACAGCAGTAGGACGCAATGGTGACAAATCAAATACTGTTTCGGTTAGTGTACCTGTTTTACTAATTATTTGCTGTAGTTTTGTCCCTCCTATGCATAGAAGTAAATTATCTGCTTTAGTGACGGCAGGTATGCCAATGAGCCTAAAATTAAAGCTTGATAGTATTTTCAGCTTGGTCCCATCGGTTTTCACATTTTGAACTAAACCATCGTTACCAGAACTTATCCAGAACGACGGATCATTACATGGAAATAAAATTATGCACACAAGAAATTCAGCTTGATATTGTTTATTTAAGTCCAGTTTGATGTGTAGTTTCTCAGCTAGGATTTCATCAAATTTTAACACCCCTATGTTAGACTGAGAGATATCACCTGGAACAAAGTTTGGTATACAGTAAAGACTTGATCTTGATTCTGGCATTTTGATGTTCATATTTTTTTCTAAATTTGAAACTACATAAAAGAACTTCATAGCATCAGTTATTCGAATAGATTCCTGGACCTCGTTGATTTTATCATCGGCTTGCTGTAGTAAGACTGGGGCGGCGTTTAAGTCAGATTTGATGGTGTTCGAAATATTTTTTTGATGTTGATCTAATTTATCTCGAAGTTGTTTAAAATAACTTTCAACAGCGGCTTTGACAAATCTTTCACGCTTAGAAATGTCTTGGTTTGCTTGATCGTCAGTTGAAAGTTGGACAAGTTGTTCTTTTCTGGAGACTATTACTTTCCTGTCCGTTTGAATTTTACTTAGTCCATTTTTTAACATGTCAATTTTCATATCATATTCTTCCTGAATTTCAGTAAGATTATGGTTTTTGTGATTTTTTTTCACACAGTTTTGGCAAACAAGAATATTACAAGTCTTACAATAATGACAGTTATATTGCCCAGCATGATTCGGACAAGGAATGTTTGCAAAATCTAGCTCTTTTTGTTGTAGTCCAATGTCTTTGATATCGATTACTCTGTGATCTTTTGCAGTTTTTATCCTAAAATGAACCTTCTCCTTACAATTATCACATAATAGAAGATCGCAGTTTAAACATTTCCACTTAATGGGTCTACCAGTTTCACATAATCCACAATTCACAGGAACTTGTCCTTTACTGATAGATTGTGAGGACCCCATTTTAACACTGTAAGACAGGGTTTCTCTTCTATCTTTTATGATGAAGTTTGAACCGTTATGATTTACTCATTGATTATTTTGAAGTGCACATAGCTACCAGACAGTATTTGATATGGTTTTTAAATGGATCGGGAAAAAACACCTAACAATATTGGGTATATGGTAACTAATAATAAATCATTGAAAAGAATTAAAACCTTTTTGTATGCATTCACTGTCGATAGAATTTTACTTACAGTCTAACTTTTAATCTCATACGACACAAAACAACCAAAAGAGATATACAGTAAATTTATTGATTATTTTTTTTTCGTGCATGACGTTGCTTTTTTTTTTATCTAAGATGTTTTAAATTTTGTTCTATAAAGCCTTTTAAAGCTTACTATACTATACATACGGGTTTTGCTCAATGTTGAAGGTCTTATGATGAAATAAAATTGCTTAAATCTGTATTCATTTTGGTATCTGTTGAATAGTTGTCTCATAAGCAATCATATCTCATCTTTTTATATTTTTTTCTCGTCATCAACAAGAAGACTCTCTCAATCCCAAACAAAATTATAGACGCAGTCACCGATACCAAATATCTGATGTTGTTGTAATTGATATGACGAAATGAAAAAAATTAACCGTCAATAAAAATTGTATTTTCAGATTTGAATAAGAAGAGGCGTGGGTAATATGTTAAAGAGACAAGAACCTAACGAAAACATTCAGAGGTCAACATACATATTGACTTATTACTTACTAGTATATAATCTAATAAACTGAACCGTTTCGGACTTGTTCCTTTATTCTTATGAGGCTGACTTCATACAGGAACTTTTTAAGAAAACAGAAAAGAAGTAAGCAATATCCTTTTACTTTACTTTCCACTTTATAGATGATGTTTTTTCACTGAATAATTCAATTAAAAAAAACTTTGGTGACTATGTTGAACGCATTCATCCCATCGAACTAGAGATAAAGGATACAGTTAAGTCTGTCTCATATATTGACTTACATCTAGAAAATGACAATGAGGGTCAGTTAAAAACAAAACATTACGATAAAAGAAATGATTTCTGCTTCCCATTTGTGTACTTTCTATTTCTATGTAGCAATATTCCTGCAGCGCCTGCATACGGAGTATTTATCTCCAAATTGATACGATATGCCCGGGCTTGTATTTCCTATCACGATTTCCTTGATAGAGCGTTGCTGCTCACAAGGAAGCTTTCAAATCAAGAGTTCCAAATGGTGAAGTTGAAATCGTCCCTTCGTAAATTTTACGAACGCCATCAAGGGTTGGTTGACCATGATGGAATATCCGGTTCACATATGATAGCGGATATGGTCTTTGTGTCCTATTCATAATCCCGTACCCTTCTAAGGAATTTGACCTACCGAATTAGACTTATTTCTGGGTTTGTACTAAGGTAGCACTCCACAGTTAGGTGTGTAGTTTCGCATTTTGGCCCCTGTGGATTTTTCAAATATGAGAGCTAGTGTGCAATAAAATTCATTTTTGGATAGCTGAGTATTAAAATAGCCTTTGTATTGGGTTTATATGAACATCAAGGTTATGTAATGTATGTAATATAGGCTGTTTTCTGTATGACAGTCCGTATTTGCATGTCCATACCATACATTGGTCCGGCAATTATTGTAATGTTTTTTTCCAACTTTTTATCGCACGAACTTTGTGATTGGATTTTACGAAAAAATGAGGCGAAAGACACCCATTTTTTATTTGATCATTAGGAAGATTTAAGAAAACAGTTTCTAAAAAGGTATCACTCAAAGGCATTGAAATTCTAGTTTGATCCAAATTTTGGGGGGATATATGACATGTTCACCCCCCTTTTTGCAATATTTTATGGTAAATAAATGCAGAATGTTGCCATGGATACACATAAAAGGAATTAATTTTCATCCTTTTAACTTTTGAAAATTGAATCTATGGAAGATACTGATTACATACATATGCACATGTACAACACAAACAGTTAGGTTAATGTATTAGAAATCCAGGAATAGGAGATGATAAAACATTTTGGGGCTCATTTTTAATTTTATTTTCTAACTGTGGAGTGCTACCTTATGGCACATCAGAAAGCACAGAAATGCACTTTTTAAGATAAAATTGACCACAAATCTTTAGTCTTTTATGTTCTTGTTTTAGTTCTGAAGGTAAATAAACTGCTAGGAATGCAATTTATGTTAATTTTATTGTTTACTGTCCTTAGCAACCAAATATACACATTTTGACACTTAGACATGTTGCGGTCTTAAATTTGTACTCCGTAAGCTTTGCCCTTATAACCAAAGATTGCGCTTTATATGAGAATCTCCGAATGTATCGCTTTATATTTTTGAATGCGAATAAGTCAAATAAACATTTTTAGCAGGATTTTATATTATAATTTGGCATTAATTAAATTCAATGATGTCAGTACTGTTAGAAATTTATGCCCTGCTTGAGAGCTTCTAAACCAAGGTTAGAGATGCTATTTACAGCAAAAATTACCTGTAAGTGCTTTCAAACACCTAAAACTTGTACAATTTGTCCTCTTTAAAGGTAATTTTATAATTTCAAATAAAAAAAAGGGAAAAGTTTTAGAAATTTACCCCAAAAATGAGACAGACTTGAAGTTTTTCACTATGATCCAGCATTTATCTTTAAATCACTTTTTGTCGCGTTTCAACATCAACTGCTAACCTTCATAAAATCTTTATTACTGAACCAATTTTAAAAACTGAGGTACCATTTTCATCGTAACAGCTAGTAGAACACAGAAAACATAGATAAAATTGAGGCAGAAGGGGAAAAAATTCACCTTAAGGTAGCACTCCACAGTTAGGTGTGTAGTTTCGCATTTTGGCCCCTGTGGATTTTTCAAATATGAGAGCTAGTGTGCAATAAAATTCATTTTTGGATAGCTGAGTATTAAAATAGCCTTTGTATTGGGTTTATATGAACATCAAGGTTATGTAATGTATGTAATATAGGCTGTTTTCTGTATGACAGTCCGTATTTGCATGTCCATACCATACATTGGTCCGGCAATTATTATTGTAATGTTTTTTTCCAACTTTTTATCGCACGAACTTTGTGATTGGATTTTACGAAAAAATGAGGCGAAAGACACCCATTTTTTATTTGATCATTAGGAAGATTTAAGAAAACAGTTTCTAAAAAGGTATCACTCAAAGGCATTGAAATTCTAGTTTGATCCAAATTTTGGGGGGATATATGACATGTTCACCCCCCTTTTTGCAATATTTTATGGTAAATAAATGCAGAATGTTGCCATGGATACACATAAAAGGAATTAATTTTCATCCTTTTAACTTTTGAAAATTGAATCTATGGAAGATACTGATTACATACATATGCACATGTACAACACAAACAGTTAGGTTAATGTATTAGAAATCCAGGAATAGGAGATGATAAAACATTTTGGGGCTCATTTTTAATTTTATTTTCTAACTGTGGAGTGCTACCTAACACTAGCAACACGACAAGTGACACATTTGGGACAGGATCTGACTACCCTTCCGGAGCACCCTATGTCTTTAATTTTCTATGTTTTTTTGTGTAGTATCATTTGTCTGTTTCTCTTTTTCTTTTTAGTCATGGCGTTGTAAGTTTATTTCGATTTATTAGTTTGAATGTCCCTCTAGTATCTAGGCAACAGTAGTACATAGTATTTCACTGTTCAATAGGCAGAAATAGATTGAGTGAAAGAAAATCCGGGTCAACCAAAACCAAGGGACACACATGAACTATAAGAGGAACACAACCAACAACAGAAACACTGCACTGCTACATAAACAAACGCCAAAATACATAAACACTAACTATTAAATAACAACTGCTATATTGCTGACATGATCAGATTTACCTTACATATACACTGCTCCTGTTTTATCGAAATGCAATATCAGCATTCTAATGAAAAGTTAAATCACAAAAATACTGAACTCCGAGGAAAATTCATAAATCGATAAAATCCCTAATCAAATGGCAAAATCAAAAGCTCAAACACATCAAACGAATGGATAAAAACTGTCAAATTCCTGACTTTGTACATGCATTTTCTTATGTAGAAAATTGTGGATTGAACCTGGTTTTATAGGTAGCTAAACGTCTCACTTGTATGACAATCACCTCAAATTCCATTATATTAAAAACGATGCGTTAACAATGGTCTCATCAGAGAAGTTTTAGTTTATTACTGGGGAGATTATGCTATCTTATCGATGTGGACAATTCTTATGTATTAAGAAAGTATTTTATCTTCCAAACTCAAAGTGAAAAATAAAAATAAAACCATACAAATTATATACAAAAGTGTTTCATTATATACACTGAATAACCCCAAAATATAGATTATGCTTTATTCAATAATTTCTTCAATGATGCAATGCAGCTGACAACACAACGTACATACTCTAATAAACAGTCTCAATGAATGCATTTCGTCCGTATTTATTGTCCGTCCATTGACTGAAAATGCGCATGTAATAAAGTCATCATAGATACCAATCGAAAATATATATACATGAACTGTACAATACAAACTAATTATCAAATATCTCCATGAAAATAACTAAATAAAAGTATTGATGATACAAAAAACATATAAAGAGTTAGGAACAATATTCTTGACAACGGATTAATACTAAAGGACGCCTCCGGTGCGGGAGTTTCTCGCTACATTGAAGACCCATTGGTGGCCTTCGGCTGTTGTCTGCTCTATGGTCGGGTTGTTGTCGCTTTCTCAATTTAAGCTTCCAAATAAAGTGTTACTTCTAAATATAATATAAATCCACAGTTATTTATATACTTCAGCATCCGGATATTGTCACTTCGTATAAATTGACCTCCATTTTTTCACTGGCTTCTGGTCCACTTTTTGCTATGTAGAGTTTTCCAGTTGGACTGAATGCAAGAGACCACGGGAAGAGTATGCCTATGTCACTTGTTTTATAAAATGTCATCAGCAAGCCTGCATTGTTCAAGATATGAAGTGAATGCGTTCTCATATCGGCTGCAATAACATTGTCACGTGGTGTTGTCACTATGTCTTCCGGTGCAAATGGCTGGTCTTTGTTGATCTGTATAATTCCTGTATATGTATTGATTAAATCACCACCCTGTCCTAAAACTACTATTCTATTTTCATTATCATTTATTCTATCCAACACAAAAATATTACCATTACTAGTCGTAGTAATTTTGTAGGGATATTTAAACATAGGTAGTTGGTGTTGATCATGTTCATAAACTCTCTCGTGGACTCCATTCTGATTCATTAGTATTACAACTCGTTTCCCTGGCGTCGAGAAGTCAATATTCATACCTCCAATGAGAAGTTTATTGTTACTGGTGGTATAGACTGCCGTAGGACGCAATGGTGACACATTATATACTGTGTCTGTTAGCGCTCCTGTTTTTCCATTCATTTGTTGTAGTTTCATTCCCGTATTCACAAGTAAATTATTTGATTGAGTGACAGCCACACCAAAGAGCCGAATATTAAAACTTGATATTATCTTTAATTTGTTTCCATCAGTTTTCACTTTTTGAACTAAACCAAATCTACCAGAACTAATCCAGAACGACTGATCAATACCTAAGAATACAATTAAACCGACCAGAAAATTAGTTTCATACTGGTTATTTAAGTCCAGCCTAATGTGTGGTTTATCAGCTAGATTGTCATCAAATTTGAGCATCCCAATATTAGACTGATAGATCTCACCTGGAACAAAGTTTGGCATACTGTAATTAGTTGACCTTGGTTCTGGCATTTTAGTGTCCATATTTTTTTCTAAATTGTTAACTACCTTAAAGAACTTGGAAGCCTCAGTCATTCGAATAGATTCCAGGACGTTTTTGTTTTTATCATCAGCTTTCTGTAGTAAGACCGAGACGGCGTTTAAATCAGATTTGATATTTTTCTGGTGTTGATCTAATTTATCTCGTAGTTGTTTAAAACAACTTTCAACAGCGGCTTTGACAACTTTTTCCTGCTTAGAAATGTCTTGGTTTGCCTGATTGTACTTTTTTGCAGATGAAAGTTGGACAAGCTGTTCATTTCTTGAGACTATTTCTTTTCTATCCGTTTGAATTTTACTTAGTCCTTTTTTAAGCCTGTCAATTTTTACATCATATTCTTCCTGAATTTCAGTTAGAATATGTTTCTTGTGACTTTTCATTACACAGGTTTGACAAACAAGGGTGTCACATGTCTTACAAAAATGACAGTTATATTCTCCAGCATGATTCTGACAAGGAATGTTTGCAAAATCTAGTTCGTTTTGTTGTATTCCAATATCTTTGATATCGATTACTTTGTGATCTTTAGCAGTTTTTACCCTAAAATGAACCTTTTCCTTACAATGATTACACAAAAAAAGATCACAGTCTAAACACTTCCACTTAATGGTTCTATCCGTTTCACATAATCCACATTTCACAGGAACTTGTCCTTTTCTGATGGATTGTGAGGACGCCATTTTCACATTGCAATTATAAAACAGGTTTTAACTATTTTGAATACACTTAATACGTAATCGATTATGTTGAAATGTACATAGCTACCAAATAGTTTTTTTTTATAAAGGTTTGAAGATTTTAAATGGATAAAAAAAATAATCAATGTTGAGTAGATATGACGTATATTGTAATTACGTATTAATTATGGAATAGTTAAAATAGATTAAAATTATTATAAAAAAAGATCATTTTAAGATTTTCATTGTTGGTTTTTATAACGTATACGACTAAATTACCAAAAGTGATATAGATTTATTAAATAAACTCGTCGTTTATTTTGTGAAACAGGGCGTTGGTTTTCTCGTTTAAATTATTTTACATTGTTTTATGTCAGGGCCATTTATGAGGGGGGGCAAGGGGGGTCCCAATAACAGCAAAACAGCAAATTGATTTGGCTCATAACAGATAACAAGGAATTAAAATGTACAAAAACAGATAACAGTAAATGAAATATTAAAATAATTCGGTCTTTGACAAATCAGTATTTCTTATTACGGATATAATCCTTTGTAATTCATTCCATTTTCTATGACTATGTTTTTAGTATTAATTTATGTATCTAGAATGTGTTTAAATTACTACTCAATATATTATAACATTTTTTACACGCTCGTTTACGGACCCAAGTACATCGTTGGAACTTTCATTGTACAATGCATTTGGTTCTGCTTTGAAAAGAATCACACAGTTGAGTCGATGTGTCATATTATATGAAAGGTTAACTGGTCTTTATGACCTAGTCCTTAATTGAGATCCTTGTCAGAGATTCCTGGCCAAATGTTTTCCTTTTTGTCATATTCCGAATTGTTTTAATTTAATATGTTCGTACGGGAAACCAGGAACATTATTCTCATACAAAAAATTAAGATAATTCTAAATACACATTCATAAAAAAAATGGAATTTATTACAAAGGATAATCATAAGATATACTTGAATTGTCCTGGACCTCACTTCTATGATGGATAAAAGTTAATGGAATCCTTCTCTGAATACGGTACAAACATATTAGTAGTGGTAGACCCCAATGTCCAATGATCTTCAGTTTATACCGAATATTGACTGTCAAAAAAAATGCTAACATTCCAATTTTCAATAACAGTTAACAGCAAATACATTATCACAATAACAGATAACAAAAAAACTAATAGCCCAATAACAGCTAACAAAGAATAAGACAATAACAGCTAACAGCAAATATATTTTCAAAATAACAGATAACAAAGAATTAAATTGTCCCATAACAGCATAACAGTTAAACCCCTTGCCCCCCTCATTTATAGTTTACTATACGATACGGGTTTTGCTTGCGTCTTCAGTCATTTTGGAGTTGTTTGACAGTTATTTCATTGACAAAATTGCCACATCCTTGTATTTTTATAAGCACACGATCGACAAGTGTCTCAATCCCAAAAATTTGGAAACAAAATAGACACTGTCAAAAATCTGCCTCGAATACCAAATTCCCTTTACTACATTTTGGTTGTTAAGACTTCATGAAAATTGAATTGTCAGATGTGAATAAAATGCATAGATGGTAAAATGTTGGTGAGAAAGTAACTCAACGAAATAAAAATATAAATCCATTTAGAATAAAATTGAGAAAGGAAATGGAGAATGTGTCAAAGCGACACTAACCCGACCATAGAGTAGACAACAGCCGAAGGCCACCAAAGGGTCAAATGTAATGAGAAACTCCCGCACCCGAATGCGTCCTTCAGCTGGCACCTTAAAAAATATGTATACTAGTACAGTGATAATGGACGTCATACTAATATATATTATTCAAATATTATTCTAAGGGAAGCCATAAATCTATCTCATTCTATGGACAAACATAACCAGGAATCTTGGATAGGAATCATTAAACATATATTTAAATTTCTAGACTTAGAATATCTATTTGTTAACCAGTCAAACTTTAAACAAAACCATATTCTAAAAAAAGTAAAAACATCTTTAACTATTAAATTTAAAGAAAGCTGGTTAGCTAGTTTAGAAAGCAATTCTGGGAAGTGTACTAATTTACAATCTGGCAATAAATTAAGAACTTACAGAAAATTTAAAACTATTTTTATGTTTGAACCATATTTAAAAATGAATTCAAAAAAAAGATATGTAAATAATCACAAGATTTAGAACTAGCTGTCATGATCTTGAAATCGAAAGAGGGAGGTATATTGGAATTAAAGCTGAAGACAGAAAGTGTAAGCTATGTAAGAACGCAGTTGAAGACGAACTACATTTTCTTTTAAAATGTCCTGTTCTAAAAGATACTCGATCTCAACATCTATCTAATTTAAATTCAAAATTCAAAAATTTTTCAAGATTATCTGATGAAATGAAATTTGTTTGGATTCTTTCATCTGAAGATTTGTTTGTTACTTCAAACTTATCTAATTTATTGCACTCCCTTTTTGAAGAACGAAAGAAAATTATAGAAAATATTGTTGTTTGAAATAAAAAAAAAATAGAAGAAAAATATATATAGATATATATAGGAAATAAAATTGATCAGGAGTTGTCTCCCATACACCTAGAACTATAAAGATTTATGTAATTTCTCCAGGTCACAGTGGCACCCATAACAACTATTTTGTCAATTACTCGGTTTATATCAGGTTAATTAGTGTAAATGTGTATTCATGTGGTTTTTTGATTAAATGTACTTTAATCATTCTAATCATTTTCTGTGCTTTATTTTGTAATTCATTTGATTGTATAGCTCAAATTTTGGGCACCATGATTGGTTAATAAAATTATCTTATCTTATCTTACTAAACACTGAATTATACACAAGAAACTAAAATTAACAAGAATGTGTCCATAGTACACGGATGCCCCACTCGCACTATCATTTTCCATGTTCAGTGGACCGTGAAATGGGGATCAAAATTTGGCATTTAAATTAGAAAGATCATGTCATAGGGAACATGTGTACTTAGTTTCAAGTTGATTGGACTTCAACTTTATCAAAAACTACCTTGACCAAAAACTTTAATCTGAATCTTGGCGAACGGACGCACAGACGGACGGACGGACAGACGAACGGACGTACAGACCAGAAAACATAATGCCCCTCTACTATCGTAGGTGGGGCATAAAAATCTTACAAGACTAACAAAGGCAAGAGGCTCCTGACTTGTAACAGGCGCAAAATTGCTGCCAATATTCAGGCTTAATAATCTCATCATAGTTACCAGGATTGAAATTTTGTATTTGCACCAGACGCGCGTTTCGTCTATAAAAGACTTATCAGTGACGCTCGAATAAAGAAAAGATCAAAAGAGCAAAATAAAGTACGCAGTTGAAGAGCATTGAGGACTAAAAATTCCTACGGTTTTGCCAAATACATATAAGGTAATCTATTTTTGAGGTAAAAAAGGCTTGGCATTTAAAAAATTCAAAGTATTGTAAACAGTTAATTTATAATTATGACCATATAAATGATAATTCATGTCACCCCAAAGTGCTGACAACTGGGCTGGTGATACCCTCGGGGAATTATAACTCAACCAGCAGTGGCATCGACCCAGTAGTTGTAAATTAACTCATAATAGATACCAGGATTGAAAATTTTGCATTTGCGCCAGACGCCCGTTTCATGCAAACGACTCATCAGTGACGCTCGAATCAAAAATTTATTCTATGGGAAAAAGTAAAACAACAAAAATACGAACTCCAAATAAAATTCAGAATGAAAAGTTCCTTATAAAATGATAAAATTCAAACGCTCTAACACATCAAATGAATGTGAAACAACTGTTATATTATCATGGAAGATAAATTTTATATATTAATCACTCTTAATACTTTTATCCTTTCAACAACAATACTGAACACACCCTGTTGTATTATGGTGACAGAATTGTATTATAGAAACAAATTAATAAAATTGAGAATGGAAATGGGGAATCTGTCAATGAAACAATAACCCGAATAAAGAGCAAAAAACAGCCGAAGACACCAATGTATATTCAACACAGCAAGAAAATCCCCTACCCGGATCCAGGCTTCAGCTGGCCTCTAAACAAAAATGTGTACTAGTTCAGTGAAAATCCACTTTTTACAGTCCTTGAGGCTGAATGAGACGATCGCAATTAGTGGAGTTCTTCAGAAATGGTAGGGTACATGATAACAAATTATTAAGATAACATATATTTTCAACATATTGAGACAGCTAGAAACTAGAAAGTTACTGCAAGCTTCTGAGGGAAAGTATGGTTAGTTCTTACACATAAATTTTATCTGTTTACGACATTTGAAAAGCGGTATACTAATGTTGCCTTTATGTACACATGTTAACAAGATCAAAATCAATCGCATTTACAGAAATCAAAGGTTCCTTCTCTTGTAACTACCCACTTCGTTTGTCGTACGTAACGGAATTTGATGAGACTGTCATTAAAGTGAGAGGGTTAGCGCTATAGAACCAGGTTTAATCCACCATTTTCTACATTTGAAAAGGCCTGTACCAAGTCATTGTCATGATTTTGCCATGTGATTATGGACTTTCCGCATTGATTTTCCTCTAAGTTCAGTATTTTTGTGATTTTATTTTTTCTAACTAATTTCTTAATTTACCAACAGAGAATTATAGAATAATTTGTAAATAATTATTTCAGTACCGACGAACTTACTTCTGATTTACAGAAGTAATATCGAACCAGTAAATAAAACTATCTTAATCCGATGCCCTCTCTAGAATTTACCTGGTTTTATCGGGAACGCTATGAAAGCCAATGCCAAGATGTGTACGACCTAAGCGCGCGGAGAGTTTTTATGACCTAAAAGGACTTAGAGACAACCATATATTAAAACCAGGTTTAATACACCATTTTCAACATGAGAACATGCCTTTTCCAAGTCAAGAATATGACAGTTGTTATTCATTTGTCTAATGTATTTCAGATTTTCATTTTGCCATTTAATTAGTGACTTTCCTTTCGGAATTTTCCTCTGAGTTCAGTATTTTTGTGATTTTACTTTTTACTACAACAGAAAGTAGAACAGAATGATGTGTGATCCGTGTATCAGAAAGGATCAGAAACTGTGTCTTTACCAGGTTGCTAAAAATTGAAGGTCATGCAGAGTATTAATTACAAAAATGGATACCTTCTATCTAGAATTAGTTATTCCAAAATATTTCAATTTTTCGTTGAAAAACTGTTCGAGCAGATGATTTCACAAAATGTTTATACGGAATATTTAACACTGCAATAAAACCGTGAGGTTTGGCTAGCCACAAAACCAGGTTAAAAAATATTTTCTTAAACCTGTGACAAGTCAGTAAATTTGCAGTTTTTATCTTATAGATCGTTTCTGTGTGTGTTGCATTGTCGTTTGATTTTGTTGCACTTCACTATTTCTGTTGTTTCATTGTTTTCCACTTATAGTTGATGTGTTTCTCTCGGTTTTAGTTTGAAACCCGAATTTGTTTTCACTCAATCGATTTATGACTTTTGAACAGTTGTAAACTACTGTTTCCTTCATTTATCCATCATAGAAAATTTTGGTGTATCTGAATTTACAAGATCAAAATGTATATAAAGTGGTTTGCGTATTTTCAATGTATAAACAAATGTTCAAAAGTTTTTTGCCATCTGTTAGAGAAAAACTGTAGAAAGAGGTTTATACACATGTACCTTAATCCGACCCTCCCGACATTCACTTTCCATAATGAATTTTCAATTCGTAGAAAACCCAGAAAAAAACAGAGTATAATGTTATAAAAATTATTATCATCATGTATCAATATTATAAAACAATCAATACAATGACAATACATACAAAACTTGGCGAATTATTTGTTTTCAAATCTCATACATGCCATATTGTATTTCATATTGTAGTATTTTAGAATATTTTAAAGTGATTCGGTAAAAAGTCATTTTGTATATCTGATTTTACTTTTACGACAGAAGATAATCTAGCACCATAAAAATATAGAAATTCCAATAAAGTAATGTTCCTGTTGTAGAGAAGTCCTGTCCTATGTGAGAACAGAGTTAGTACATGTTGCACAGCACCGTTCTCTAAACGTTCTGTATCTGCACATGTTCAATAGTTTTGTAATGCTGCAGTATCGTGACGAATCAAAACATTCTGAAAAATATGAAGTTTTTTTTTACTTTACATGATAACTCAATATGATAATTTGTAATCTTATCTTTCATTTTTGCTAATGTGCTTTGTCTATATACCTTTTTGTGCTTCTTTGTTACATGACAATAACAATCAAAACCAAGGAGTAAACAAAGACTCACAAAACCAAAGGACATGTACATCAACAGTTATAAATAATAATTAAGAAACAACACGAACTCCACTAAAAATCGGGAGTGAAATCAGCTGCTCCGGAAGGGTAAGAATTTCCTGCACCGTATACGGCACCCGTCGTGTTATTCTTTGTTCAGTTTGGTAATGATGGAAGGTTCTTATGACTGAGGAAGAATATCAGATGTATTTGTTTGTTTTCATAGTGAGTAATATTATAACACAAGGTTGACTGTTGTACCCCTATTTTGACAATTTTACCTAATATGTCTGTTTGTTTTGTTTACACGTCGTTGTCAATATTATGGAATTTTAAGCGACTGGAATACAAGTGAGAAGTTTAGCTAGCTATAAAACCAGGTATAATCTATCATTTTCTACATAAGAAAATGCCTGTACCATGTCAGGAATATGACCGTTGCTTTCCATTTGTTTGATGTTTGAGGTTTTGATCTTGCCATTTGATTAGGGACTTTCTGTTTTAAATTTCCTGAAAGTTCAGTATTTTTGTGATTTTACTTTTATGTACTTATACATCCGGTCATTGTGTAATTTAAGGAATGATTGTTAAATTTTTTCTGTCTATTCGAAATAACATAAAAAATGTGGTGCACACTACGCAGGTTATTTAAAATTGTGCACCACATTTTTTATGTTATTTCGAATAGACAGAAAAAATATTACAGTCATTCCTTATAATTTAATTTTAAATTCCATTTTAAGCCGGACTAAATCGTGAAAAAACGTTGACGACCTCACGGTCAGATGAAAAATTGTATTTTTGTCTTTGATTTTTGCTGATGTGCTTAGTGTATCTGTCTTTTTGTGCTGCTTCGTTACATATTTGATTGGTTTTTTTTTAATGATTAAGACTATATCACAGTGTTGATTGCTGTACCCGTACTTTTGACATTTTTACCTATTATATCGGTTTGTTTTGTTCACCAATCGTTTTCAATTTAATGGAATTTTATGCGACGGTCAACCAAGTGAGAGGTTTAGCTAGCTATAAAACCAAGTTTTGTCCACTTTTTTCTACATAAAAAGATGCCTGTACCAAGTCGGAAATATGACAGTTGTAGTTCATTCGCTTGATGTGTTTGAGTTTCTTATACAAGATAAACTTATGTTTTGCCATTTGATTAGGGATTTTCCTTTTTAAATTTTCCTTGGAGTAAAGTATTTTTGTGATTGTACTTTTTTCTCTGTAATATCTTTATTGGCTAAATTACATTGTTGTATTCACAGCAGATTCAGTGCACATTTGTAAAAAAAAACCATAAACACTATTTCAAGCATCCAAAATTTGTCTTTCTGTTCAACTATTTCAAGCATCCAAAATTTGGCTTTCTGTTCAACTATTTCAAGCATCCAAAATTTGGCTTTCTGTTCAACTATTTCAAGCATCCAAAATTTGTCTTTCTGTTCTCCTTAACCTCCCGAATTTTTATTACAACTCCAAAGAACCTTTTTAAAGCCATGAATCCTTGAAAGTTTTATAATTTTTTTTATTATTTCTGAATTTCTGATAATCAAACTTTTTTTTAACCCTATATACTATGTATCATACTTTTTTAAGCTTTCTTTAACATTGTTCTTATTTTTTTAGCGTAAATTCACATTGCGATAAGTTTTGTCACGGTACTTGTCTATCCCAAATTCATGTATTTGGTTTTGATGTTATATTTGTTCTTCTCGTGGGATTTTGTCTGTTGCTTGGTCCGTTTCTGTGTGTGTTATATTGTAGTGTTGTGTCGTTGTTCTCCTCTTATATTTAATGCGTTTCCCTCAGTTTTAGTTTGTTACCCCGATTTTGTTTTTTGTCCATGGATTTATGAGTTTGAACATCGGTATACTACTGTTGCCTTTATTTTTCTGATTTGTAAAACAAATTCTATATGATTATGATACTTACTCCTTTTGCAGTGTTTTGGTCTACAAACTTTCCTGAGTAATGGTTTTGGTTTTGATTTACAATTATCTTTTGCTTGCTTCTTGTTGTGTTTCCACACACACGAAAGCATCCTCGTTTTCTTACCAGTCTTGGTACATCTTGGTTTACACTAGATATCAAAATATATTATTATATATATTATTATCGATCATTGTATTTATTATCACTATATCTTATATTCATGGATTGTTTGTTATCGTCTGGTTCTTTCAAACATGAGAAATAATCCCGAAGATCTAATATATGTTGTCATTTTATTTTTCGTGTATCAAGCAGAAACAATAGTTTCAGTTTTGAAAGAATTTAATTGAGTGTGACTTTACAATATTTATAATTTGATATCTTGTGTGGTACCCCACAACATTATTGTTTTGTGTAGACTTTGATGTATTTTATACTTATTTAAAGATGGTTTATATCATCCCATCATTATATCCAAATCAGTAAAAATCATGGCTGAAACTCTGTATCACAATTCTTATACAAGATAAACTTGTATATGCATCAGTATTAAACCATATGAACGAATGATCCCTTTCAATAAAATAGTTCGGCCTTAATTCTCCACCACTGTGCAGAACATCTTTCCTTCTCGTGAGTATCTTAACCGACAGCAAATATTAACAGCATAAGCTAATAACAACGTATAAGCTGCCAAAATATGTAAGGACTTTATAATATATTATTGTTGATGCACGTATATTCTTACCGATGTCCATTTACTGGTTTTCCAGATAGCCTCACATTCTTCATTGATACACTGTCTATGAGTTTGAGGACGAACTTTTATGTCGCACTTATTATGAGGGAGTGTAATGGTTTGGTTATTTTCTGCATTACAATGTATCTCTTTGGTTTGTACTGCTATTCCATCCAACTTGCATGTTTTTACTGAACACTACAGTTTAATAAGATTGGATTATTAACAAAAGAAAGTACATATAGTTTATATGCACGTAGAATACAAAGAGACTGTATTATATGCTCTTCCTGTTGTTTTTGCATATGGGTTTATATTCTTAACTGTTTGGTGCTTTTCCATCAGTTTTAGTTTGTAACCCGGATTAGTTTTTCTCAATCGATTTATGAATTTCGAACAGCGGTATACTACTGTTGCCTTTATTTTGCTTTATTTTGCAGATGAAATTGTTGTATAACCAATGTTGAAAGTGTTGATTAATTAAAGACCACTAGTTTTAGATATCAATAATAGACAAATGGTTTAATCATTCAGCTGCAGGTTGAATATACCAATTACTCTTTTTGGCACCGTTAAATTCTACTCGTGTTTCCCGACCATAAAATCTGTAGCTTAGAACATGTTTCAAACTGTCTAACAGTTATAATACCACAATGGCAGGATCAATAAAAGTGGGTCAAAATACTTCACAATTTGCTTGTTGTTGTCGCGTGTTCACACCTAAGTTGTCTTTTTTGTTGCTCTGCAGCTATTTCTTTGATATATAACTATGCCTCGATATATTCGTTCTCATTGTGCTTTCTATATTAATTGGAAATATACCCGTACAAAAAATGTGAATATCTATTGGTACCTTACCTCTGACCATTGTCCATCTCTCCAGACTGGACAAAATGGATTATCTTGGCATACTCTGTGGTTTTCTGGTTTTTCTTCGTTACATTGCTTGTCTGCTACGATTTTTATATATTTATCTGTCACAATATTACACGTTACTTTTCTAGTTTGAAAACCATAACCACAAGTTCTAGAACATTTCGACCAACCGCTTGTAACATATACTGCAGAGTTTTTGGAATGTTTAATATCACTTGGCCTTGCTATTATATTTTGTGGTCCACTTCCAGGAATAGTGTCTGACTGAGGTATGTTAAGAATTTCATTCTTAATTTTATTAGACATTATCTTTTTTATTTTCTTTGCTTTTTGCCTTGCAATCTTTTTACTTTGGAATTCTATGTCTACATTTCCACTTTCCATCCCTGCTATACAAGTATATATTCCCGTATCTCGAGACACATCGGTCCTTTTGATCTTAAGAGCACCCTTAGAGGTA
Organism: Mytilus edulis; assembly: GCF_963676685.1. NCBI lineage: Eukaryota > Metazoa > Mollusca > Bivalvia > Mytilida > Mytilidae > Mytilus > Mytilus edulis. The sequence continues at coordinate 98,025,618 of NC_092347.1, forward strand.
ACGTACACTCTATTGAAAACAGACGTTGATATAAGTCTACTATTTTTAGTCCAAAATATAAGTGATGTATCAAAGTTGTCCACTGGACAATCTATTTTTACTGATTGTCTTGACAAAAGAATGGCCTTTACACCAATTTTAAGTCGAATTGTTTTTGATTTCTTTAACTGAATAAATGTTGAATTGTCTTGTGTGATATGAGGAGAGAATGAAAGCATTTTAAAACATGGCGGCTGAGAGCATGGTCGTGAATTTTGGGGCTTTAGTCCCATACATTCATTGTCTGAGACATTAACTTTTATTCCACGAACAAAGGTTTTCATGCAATAAACGGGACGCCCTTGGACTCCAACATCACATGTAACTGAACACTGAAATATAAAAAATATATAATGCATATTCTTAATTGTTAAATTTGTTCCCTTCATCATGAATAAAAACACATTTTTCAAAGTTTTAGTACCATTTTGGAAATGCTTAGTTGGACTTGTGTTAGGTAAAAAAACATTTCAGTATCTTGTCAACTGTTATAGTTATCTGAAAATGTTTATCTGTTTAGATTTTCAAAAGCAACAAAAAATATTTTCTTTTTCATTACAATTCTTGAACATGTCAAAGAACCGGTAATATTTGTAACCCCTTATTCTTGTATACGCTTCCGAATACTGCAGAAAATGAAATGATACGGAATTTTGCTCTAAAGGAAAATTACTATCACAAGATGACAATGTATTACCTGTGTCCATGGTCCAGTCTGCCAATTTGAGGGACAGAACTGTATATTACAAGGTCTTTCTGATGGTGGAATAGGATCGGGACAGCGATATGATGCCACCTCTAATGTTTTGTACCTTCCTGGAGTGTGAACACATGTAACCTTCCGCCTCTGAATACCTCCGCCACACTGAACAGAACAAGATTCCCATAAACTCATTCTCCACCTGAAAAGACCCATGCACAACACTTTAATCATATTTATAATATTACTGAAAAAACTTCGAATCACTCAAACTAAAATTTAAATTAGTGAAAACAATCGAAAATGCCTTTTGTTCTTTCTACCCGATTCAAGAAGTTGAAAATAACCGACATTTTGTAGACATATTACAATATCTTTAATTTTATAAATCAAGTTTTTTTCTCTTCATGCTGAAACTACAAAATCTCCGGCATAAATAAAAGTACGAAATAAGATAACGAACTATAAAGATTACCAAGGATCGCATGCCGATAACGAACACTCTATTGTACCTTGACACTAACTGGACGGCATACTGCATGGTGACGAACTTTCAATCTTACTGTGGACTGAATACCGCTAACGAACAGCTAATTGTACTTTGAAGTTACTATAGATTGTGAATGGCTTTATTTTAAGGAGCATTTAATTTTTCTTTGACTCTTACTGTCAGTGTGGACAGCATGTTGTCGACGAACAATCTGTACTGTGGACCTCATGCTGGTAATGAATAATGTATTGTACATGACACTTACTGTGGACCGCATGCTGGTAATGAATAATGTATTGTACATGAGACTTCCTATGGACCGCATGCTGGTAATGAATAATGTATTGTACATGACACTTACTGTGGACCGCATGATGCGGATGAACATTCGCGTTTACTTTCTGTTGGTTGAGTTTTGTAATCACAGTAGAATTCCGGAACTTGTTGACCGTATTTTATGTTCCAGCAACTCACTCGGGATGTCTGAAATCCTGTCTAATCAAAAATGAGCAGACTTTAGAAAGCTCCATTAAATAAACCATATTATAAGTCAGAAGCCTGTTGTTCAGTGGTTGTCTTTTGTTGGTGTTGTTCATAAGTGTTTCTCGTTTCTCGATTTTTATATAGATTAGACCGTTGGTATCCTGTTTGAATTGTTCACACAAGTAATTTGGGGGCCTTTTATAGCTTGCTGTTCGCTGTGAGTCAATAGTCCATATTGAAGGCCGTACTTTGACCTATAATTGTTAACTTTTTATACGTTATGACTTGGATGGAGAGAGTTGTCTCATTGGCACATTTGCTTATTTACAGTTGTCGTGTAAATGGTTCGGGTATGTTCCAGCAACAAAATGCTCATACTTGTGTAATATTTCAAAATCAGAATACTGCCTGTTATTTTAGACTTTCTGTGTAGTAACAATTTTTTAATCACAAAAGGCTTAGATTTACAAACCTCAAGACGGTACAAATCAATTCAATTTCTCGGTATGCATTGATATGCCACACAATGTTTTAATATGTCAGAACGTGACCTATTCCCGAATGTTATACCGAGTGTGAATTTGCATTGCTAAACGGCGTATCCCCGTATTTGTACATCCAACATTCCATTTATTTTGATATTTCTGTTATGGTTTCGGAAGGATAATATGTTATGCCTTATTGTTTGAAGTCATTTAATATAATTATAAAATTTCTTTTCAATATCATCATTGTTATGAGAATTGTTTTGACTGGCTTTTGAAAATAATTGTAGAAGTTCGAGATCGCATGTTTGTTACGTAAGTAAGTGCGTCACTGTGTGTGGTGTCTGTCGTTGATGGAAGATGTTCGTCGTTGTTGTGCGTTTTGCATGTTGTGTCGACTTTATATTACTTGTTTTGCTTTTCTCCGTGATGAGTGTTCTTGCATGCGTTTGTGTTGTATTTCTGCCTCGATTTTGTGCTGTATTTCTGTCACGTAGTGTTGTCATTTTAGCGATATTTTTTAACATTGTCATTCGGAGCGCGAGGTTTGGCTACCATTTTTCTGAAAATATCCTATAACAAGTCAGGAATATTGCAGCGGTATCAAACAGTTCGTGTCTATGTATGTTGGCGTTTGTTTTGTTGCTTTTCAGTGGTTCTTTTGTTCTTTTGTTTTCCTCTTATAGTTGGTCCAAGGACACAGTTATCGTCCTTTGGTTTTCGTTGTCTTAGTCCCTAGTGTAAACAGTGTATAACTTGCATGTTTTATTTAATACACTTTCCCAATTTATTTATTTATATTAAATGCATGAAATATTAAGTAGGGGGATGTAATTACATGTCAAAAAAATTTGGGTGCTGAAACTTTATGTTAAGTAGTGATTTGGTCCAGTTCTAAAAGGTCAAATTTTATCACGTCTGAAGCTGTCAAACTGAATTTTACACCCCCTTAACACAGAATTGTCAATATTTTGAGTTAGAGCTGGGAGAATTTTCTATAATTTTGATATTATTTGTCTCACTGGTAGTACACTACACTGTAAAAATATTTTTGAGAAAGAGCAGGTGCGATTTTTTTAATTTGAATTTATTGTCTAAAAGAAATGCACTACGAAATAACTGTGTTCTCGGGCCAGTTGTTGTGTTTCCCTCGTTTTGGTTTGCGGCCCGGATTTGTTCTCTCTCAGTCGATTTGTGACTTTTGAACACCGGTATACTACTGTTGCCTTTATTCATTTAATTGACAAAATTGCATCTCATTTAGTGAATCATTCCTTATTATGTCCCATCCACTTTCCTGTCCTATACTTAAAACTGTCCTGATTGGTCTTATTACGAAATTAGAAAATTTATGTTCCCAAAGTCAAAGCATAGAGTGAAAACGTTATATCTATAGTTTTTGAATGTCGCATGTTTGGAATATTTTGTACATATTTAACAAATGGCGTTCATATTCAACCTACGGTGTTCGCCACCTCTGTTGATTAAGATTTCAAAATAAATTGATTTAATCGTTTTTTGTTTGTTTGTTCCCTTATCTCCATTTTCTAATATGATACCCCTTTAAAAAAAAAGGGTCCTGGTTCCATCCCTGCGTATAATTGAATTTGACTTACGCCACATGATACAGAACAAAATGTCCACCGAACGTCCCATTGGTAAACATGTTTGTCCTCGGTTGGTTCTCGTTCTTGACAAAAGGTACCATCGCCATCACAGATACCACAATCATCGACAACTTTAGATGAGCCCACTATACCATCACAACCAAGTTTCTGTAAAGCAGGATATATATATTATAGAATACAGTCTAGTGAATATCATGTTATCTATTTATGAATAGACAAAAACAAATAGGAAGAAAATACCAAGGAGCCAATAAAAAGTCGAAGAAGAACTGACAATAGTATACCATGACCACTAGTTCACAAAATACTACACAGAAGAACTGACAATAGTATACCATGACCACTAGTTCACAAAATACTACACAGAAGAACTGACAATAGTATACCATGACCACTAGTTCACAAAATACTACACAGAAGAACTGACAATAGTATACCATGACCACTAATTCACAAAATACTACACAGAAGAACTGACAATAGTATACCATGACCACTAGTTCACAAAATATTACACAGAAGAACTGACAATAGTATACCATGACCACTAATTCACAAAATACTATACAGAAGAACTGACAATAGTATACCATGACCACTAGTTCACAAAATATTACACAGAAGAACTGACAATAGTATACCATGACCACTAATTCACAAAATACTACACAGAAGAACTGACAATAGTATACCATGACCACTAGTTCACAAAATACTACACAGAAGAACTGACAATAGTATACCATGACCACTAATTCACAAAATATTACACAGAAGAACTGACAATAGTATACCATGACCACTAGTTCACAAAATATTACACAGAAGAACTGACAATAGTATACCATGACCACTAGTTCACAAAATACTACACAGAAGAACTGACAATAGTATACCATGACCACTAGTTCACAAAATATTACACAGAAGAACTGACAATAGTATACCATGACCACTAGTTCACAAAATACTACACAGAAGAACTGACAATAGTATACCATGACCACTAGTTCACAAAATATTACACAGAAGAACTGACAATAGTATACCATGACCACTAGTTCACAAAATACTACACAGAAGAACTGACAATAGTATACCATGACCACTAATTCACAAAATACTACACAGAAGAACTGACAATAGTATACCATGACCACTAGTTCACAAAATATTACACAGAAGAACTGACAATAGTATACCATGACCACTAATTCACAAAATACTATACAGAAGAACTGACAATAGTATACCATGACCACTAGTTCACAAAATACTACACAGAAGAACTGACAATAGTATACCATGACCACTAGTTCACAAAATATTACACAGAAGAACTGACAATAGTATACCATGACCACTAATTCACAAAATACTATACAGAAGAACTGACAATAGTATACCATGACCACTAGTTCACAAAATACTACACAGAAGAACTGACAATAGTATACCATGACCACTAGTTCACAAAATACTACACAGAAGAACTGACAATAGTATACCATGACCACTAGTTCACAAAATACTACACAGAAGAACTGACAATAGTATACCATGACCACTAGTTCACAAAATACTACACAGAAGAACTGACAATAGTATACCATGACCACTAGTTCACAAAATACTACACAGTAGAACTGACAATAGTATACCATGACCACTAGTTCACAAAATATTACACAGAAGAACTGACAATAGTATACCATGACCACTAGTTCACAAAATACTACACAGAAGAACTGACAATAGTATACCATGACCACTAGTTCACAAAATACTACACAGAAGAACTGACAATAGTATACCATGACCACTAGTTCACAAAATACTACACAGTAGAACTGACAATAGTATACCATGACCACTAGTTCACAAAATACTACACAGTAGAACTGACAATAGTATACCATGACCACTAGTTCACAAAATACTACACAGTAGAACTGACAATAGTATACCATGACCACTGGTTCACAAAATACTACACAGTAGAACTGACAATAGTATACCATGACCACTAGTTCACAAAATACTACACAGTAGAACTGACAATAGTATACCATGACCACTAGTTCACAAAATACTACACAGAAGAACTGACAATAGTATACCATGACCACTAGTTCACAAAATACTACACAGAAGAACTGACAATAGTATACCATGACCACTAGTTCACAAAATACTACACAGAAGAACTGACAATAGTATACCATGACCACTAATTCACAAAATATTACACAGAAACTAACGATTGAGCAACACGGACTCCACTAAAACAAGGAGTTAACTCAATGCTCCGGAAATTCCGAATGATTAGCACTTTATCTTCACTTAAGGCACAAGTGTTGTTACTCGTGAGAAAGAGAAAAAGATGTTCCATTCAATTGTTGAAGGCCGTAAGGTGAAATGATAGTTTTTTGCTTCTATGTCGTTTAATCTCTGGTGGAGAGTTGCCTCATTGCCAAATATACCTCATCTTCTCAATATTCAAATCGTGCAATCTAGTAACTAATTCATAGTCATGATCTGTAGACGAAGTTACAAATCAAAAAAGACAGCAAGAACGTCTATAAACATATGTTTTATTTGATATTCAATAATATTACCAACAAGTCCTTTGTCTGCATTAAAATAATTTAACTCAGAGACCAAACTTTCATAAAAATCCATATTTCCATAAAATATTACATATATAGGAATTTTGCAAAGATATTGTTTTCAAACATAAACTTACCAAACACTTTCCATTTATACAATAGTGACTGGAATGTTTACTACATTTCGTACCATCAGCCAAATTAATACTGATCATGTCCGGAATTTGTTTAGTTTTGCCGAAACAGGAGACAGAACATTGGTACTTTTGGCGAGGAATCCATTCAGTGCTTCCGGAGTAAGACTGACAAGCTTCATACTCCGGTATAATATCGTCCGATGGACATTTCTACAAGAAATTATTACAAATAATTATTTTTATATAGTTTAATAAATACAGTACGGAAACGGGGACGTGTTTAAGATACAACAACCCGGCAAAAAAGCAGAAAACATCCAAATGCCACCAAAGAGGTCTTCAACGCAGCAAGAAATCCCAAACCCGCCGTTCAATGAATATTGAACACTTACCACACTCTAATCAAAATAAAAGAAAAACTTACATTTGTATAAAACTAATAACAGGAAAATATCAATAAATTACAGTTTGAAGGAATTAATCTACTTGCTAAACTATATGTTTCATATATACCTGCGTATTACAAAGTCTGTATTGGATATCGTTTCCAATACAGTTACCCCCGTAACACATCCGTCTTCTGTTAGACAGTCCCCCATTACATGACCTAGAGCACTCATTCCATCCTCCCCAATTATACCAGGAGCCAGCAAATGTTAGTTCTACTATCTGAAATAAGGGAAAACATCTTAAATAATCAGAATCCGTTTATGAGATGTTGTTTTTCCTGAGTGCATAACGAGATATATTGTCGAATGTAGTTCTTTTTTAATTATTTATATATTTTAATAGCGTATAGATTTTGTTTCTAAAGTTAAGAGCAATAAGCAATCAATGTTTTATTTCGCAGAATATGAAATTGAAAGATAATGAATAACAACAAAAAAATGTTTAATATTAAAAAAATGACTAAGAAGTAAGAAATATCGTTTTTGGTTTCACTTGAGAATTGATTTTGGCTCCAGATTTTTGTTAATTACTAATGACAACTTTATTTGAAACGTTATTTTAAACTCAGCGGTAATTGTTTTACTCACGTAAAAGAGCAATTAGTAATAGAAACGCGTTGTATAATGTGTCTGAATTAAAGAGCATCTGAAGCAAAGGTCTGATGATTTACTTTAGCTCGATAAACTTATACATTGTGTGTTCAAATATTGCACAATAGCAATCTTCAGACATTGTCTTCCGATACTCTTTAATTCAGACACCTTTCACAATACATTTTGTATTACTAATTACTCTTTTTCGTGATTAAAACTTGCAAATATTTTACTGTTTTTATACCTACAACAGTCTTTTAAAAAGATTTTAAAAATGAAATAAAACTCCGTTAGAAATACTTGGACAGTAAAAATCATACCATTCTATGCTGAGGTTTTTGTTTCGTATACGTTAATTTGGCTGTATGTCGGATTTTTGTGAAATGTTTTATGAATGAGAAATACTGGAACTGCATCTAAATATCCCTTACTGCCCTACACGCCAATGGCGTAAAAGGGCGGTAAGTAAGTAAGTAAATCTAAATATCCCAAAATATATAGTACTATAAATTGATTTAATAAAGTAGATCAAATTCATGTAAAACTTAGTAAATATGCATATTTGACATTCCACATGAAATATCACGCTACGCCATATTTGCCATATTATAGCTACATTTCATAAATATTACAAATATCAAACAAGCAAAATGAAATGTCAACATCATTTGTCAAACTAAACAATTGAACAATAACATTTGAATATGATTTTAACAGGAAAATTATGACCTTTAGTACGCATACCTCGACGCCGTTACGTCCCTGTGTGAGTGAGGTGTAACGTGATATAGTTTTTCAAGGCAACACTTGGGCCGGATTGATAGCTTTCTTTACAGTGTGTGCTTTGCTCATTGTTGAGGGCCTAATTGTGACCTATCGTTGTTTACATCCTCGTACTTTGGTCTCTGGTGGATATTTGTCCCTTTGACAATCAAAACACATCTCCTTGTTATTGTATTTTATTGTGTTTGTGGCATTTTTATATGGATAAGAGAAAGATAATCTGCCGGGTTATCTAGAGATTGTATGTAACGCTGACATTTTAAAGACAAACATCTGCCCGTATCTGTAGTAACGTTTTTTTATTTTATGAACCGTAATCTATGTATTACTGGTTTCGTTACCACAAATTACTTGAAACCTTTAAAGAATTCTTCAATAGATACACAGATTTGGTATGGAAGTTTGGCTGTGGAAAACCTATTTTAAACGTGTTAGCTGTATACCGAGTATACCGAGTCCCGAAATGTACATACAGTCCGACTCCGGGTACGCTTATCAATCCTTTAAATAAACTTCTTCTAAAAGATTATCAATTCATGTTCATGATATTGAATTAGCTGTCAGTGACTGCGAGTGATCTCTGTTCTTTGAGTCTTTGTTGTTGTAACATATAAGAATATGATCGTCTGATCTGTGTTTTTGATAGATGTTTTTCTTCTGCTGTGTATCAATGTGATGAGATAAGCCTTTTTCAACTTTTACAGCTTCTTCTTATGTTGTACTGTTACACCCTTGTCTCGTGTTAGGGTTTGGGCGCCAACAAACAAGTTTAACCTTGCCACATTATGTCAGACCCTGTTTTTCAGTGGTTGTCACTTGTTGCTGTATATCTGTCAGACATATTTGTTTTTCGTTCATTGTTTTGTACATAAATCAGGCCTTTTCTCGGTTGAATTGTTCTAAATTTGTCGTTTCGTGGTATTTTGTAGATCACTATGCGGTATAGGTTTTACTCGTTGTTAAAGGTCGAATACTGAGTGGCCTATATATGTAAACATGTCTCTTGTGAAGTGTTCAGTGTCTCATTTCCAATCATACAACATCTACTTATTTATATATCTTAGTCCAAGTTTTAAGGTTTGCTGAAACCCATAAGTACACTACACAAATAAACAGTGTAGCTAATTCCAGGTTCCATGTCCTTTCAAGTTGACCATGTGATTGTCTTGCTCCTATTCTCACAGCTTGTGAAAATATAGCACGAGATTTACTTATCTTTATCAAATAAATATATTTGTTACAAAAGAGACATGCAATAACATCATCAACACACAAATTAATTATTTTGTGCAAGTTAAACCGCCTTCAGGATAATATAGTGTTTGTTTTTCCACATATCTAAATTTAAAGTTTAAGTAACAAAATATCGGTAAAACGTATGTTAATGTTAATATGTTTACTATACAGACACAAGATGTGTATCCATAAATCAATCTGGTAATCTTATATAATAAAGAGGGGGTAATTATACCTTATAGGCTTATGACAAATATTTAATATGACTTTACTTTTATAGAGAAACGAGGGGGGGGGGGGGGTGGTTGCTTTAAAAATAATTCGGAGGTACGGCTGAAAACCACTACGATGTACTTGAAAATGAGTGATACGATGACAAAAATAACCTCCAGTTTTTATCATTTTTTTATGTAAAAAAGGGGGACCTGTAACGTGTAGTACGCGGTCCATGCCGTTATTCACAACTTTCTTTTTGCTAATTTGATAATATTTCAAACAAATTATCAAATAATATATATAGTATGTATAGTGACGGAAGGAAACCATCTGACTGTGTTAACGAGGACTAAATGTTCCAACGGCAGTAAAAAGAGAAGGAGGGTTACATCATATAGAGATAGCAACCTAACAAATTAAGATAACCAAATTAGTAACTTCAATTGAAAAAGATTATGTATCTGATACTTATACCTAGTTTGTTAATGCTTTGTTTTTAATGCTTTCATGCCGTCTATGAATTTTGTTTGGAAGAGATGTGGACTTTCAAAAGTGTGTCAATAAGTCCTTTTAAAATGACATTTTTATTACAGTGAAAGAAAATATAAATACTTGAAATAACAAAATAAAATATTTTGAGTGTCATTGTATATTTATGAAAAATCATTTGGACATATATATTATACTAAGTTCATGTTCGAAATATTTTCAATCTACTTATAGTCTACATTACGGATATATATCTAACAAATAATGAAGAACAGCAACTCAAGCACTATTTCCGTGCTTTTTGTGGGTTTTTTTTAATTTTTGCTGTCCATGTCCTGATTTTGTGTTATGGCACCCCATATACTTTGTTTTCCTATTATTCTAAAAATAAAATCTAGTAGAAATGGTAGTATATGTGTCAATAGATATGTAACACTCAGAAACGTGTCCTTCCCCTCAAACGTGTCCGATTCCCCCCCAAACATGTCTAGCTGAAAACTGCGCCAAAGCGTGTCATTTGTATAAACGCCCAAACGTGTCCATTTCTCAACTAACCCCCAAACGTGTCCAATCCCCAAAACGTGTCCATATCAAGCGTTATTTGGTTATTGCTATTTCATTAACGTATACTAATTTTACCATTTCATTAAAAATATACATAAGCACGTTAGTACTTTTTCAAAACGGAAGAATTAAACTGGCTTAAAGTGGGGGCGTTATTTCGGCTATTTCGTTTGTAAATTGTAAGCAAACATGTTGAGTTAAACAGTAGAGTTAACGTGTCAAAGTGTCCCTTTCTCTGCGCATTAAAACTTTAATGTTCTCTCTAATTATGCATGAAATACTGACAACTGGACAATTCGCAATCAACAGTCTAAAGTTAATTTATTCAGTAGAACTGAAAAAAAACATTAAAACTTGTATGTTTTCTCTAATTTGCATGAAATACTTGCAACTGGACAATATGCAACCAACAGTCTAGAGTTTATGTTAACAAAAGAACAGAAAAAACATTAAAATATGTATGTTAAAATGTAAAAAAAACAACAACAAAAACAGGTATTATAGCCTATGTTCTCTCTAAATAGAACTGCAAAAACATTAAAACTTGTATGTTCTCTCTAAATATGCATGACATACTTGCAACTGGACAATACGCGATCATCAGTTTAAAGTTTAGTTTAAAGTTTATGTGTACAGTACAACTGTAAAAACATTAAAACTTGCAAAACTATTGTGCGCTCTAAATATGCATAAAGTACTTGCAACTGGACAATAGGTAATCAACATTCTAAAGTTTATTTATACACTACAAAATAAATTTGCATTTAAAACCGGCATTGATCACATAACAGTAATATTCATAAAAAAAAAAGAATCTATAAAACTTATGCATGACATATTTGGCACTGGACGTTATGTTTCTTATCGTGTGTCTTTAGGGATGGTGGAAACCTAAAATTTATTAAAAACCCGGATAACAAGTTTATAATTTGATGGGCTTTTGAAATACACACAAACTATTGACAAAAGTAAAAAAAATACTGTTAAAATCCCGCCATGCAATATTCGGATAAATATAAAAGGCATCATCGGAGTTTATAAGTACAAAATAATTAACAAATTTAACGATTAATTCAACTCCAGAACTATGTGTATGTTCGCTCTAAACGAATATGAAATACTTGCAACTGGACAATAAACAACTGCAGTCAAAGTTACTTAATAATAACAGATTAATTTTGCAATTATTATAATCATTAAAAACCTACATCGAACTAACTTAATCTGATAAATTACATCTTCATCACGTGTGTCTCCCATCATAGAATTGCCGTAAACGTTATCAGCGATTTTATTTAAGAGAAACATGTAAAAGCGCTAAGAGACTTGTAACGTTTTGGCGTTAAATATTAGACACGTTTTGGCGAATAACAATTATCGGACACGTTTAGGGGTTATGAAATCGGACACGTTTGGAAATATTGTACATTTCGGACACGTTTAGGGAGAAAAGACACGTTTGGGAGAATCGGACACGTTTGGGGGGAAGGACACGTTCGGGAGTGTTACATTCAGTTGCCTCACATTAAGCAGCAAGCTATAAAGGGCCCCAAAATATTCATTAAATATCCATATCATTATTGATATTATCATTTCCATTTATCACCATCAGTTCAAGTTAATTTTAAGGCAAACTTACCTTCAGTAAAATAACAATTCTCATATTCCAAGTATTTGACAATGACTAGACATATTATTGCGTGTGCATATAATTATCAAAGAAATCTTAAGTAATAAAATATCATAATATTGCTCAACCTTTAATATTCTAAATTAGTATTTAGAAAGATAATCAAATTTTCTTCATTGTACAACTCTGTAGGTGCCATCTCCTTTAATAATTTGTGGCATTGTCACCTTAACCACGTTTGGTTCTTTCTATTGTTTGTTTGTGTCGTTTTTGAATTGAACTAAATTGAGGGTGTTGGAAGTCTTATTATATACTGCAGGGGAGAGAGACCTTAACACACACATATGTTTACATGATTTCGGAATGCACAAATAAACGTTAAGATGTCAATATTTTAGAATTGTACGTTTAAGAATTTTACAAACTAGCAAGAGAGAAAAAAACTTATAGATACCAGAATTAAATTTTATATTTACGCCTGACGCGCGTTTCGTCTACAAAAGACTGATCAGTGACGCTCGAATCCAAAAAAAGTTAAAAAGAAAACGCACATGTATTTCATCCAACAGCAAAATAGACATTGATTGACATAAAATTTCCATAACATTGAAAATGATAAAACCGTCTGTATTTCAACTTTATCAACTAAAATTCGATAAAGCATTTATCTTTAAAATATGATAATGAAATAAATAAATTTAATTTGAGAGAGTTAAATATAAAGGAATTACCAAAGTGTCAAAATCCTTCAAAGAGTTATCAAGTTAACACATGTAAGCTAAAAAAATAATATTTGAAGCTTACGGCATAGAATTTATTGGCTTCGTTTTGATTGAAATTGATCCTTACTATCTAGAATTCTTATGATAGTGAGATTTTTACTATCTAGAATTCTTATGATAGTTACATTTTTCCCTTTACATTTCTTTTGATCGTCAATGTACGAAACATTTTGCACACTGAAAACACAAATGACATCCTTTTTCATTTGAAAAAAAATGTTACAGACTTATTTCTGTCTGAGTTCAAAATACAAATGTTCGATACATTTCAGGTACGATGTATAAACGTGATACACTTTTCTTTGGAAAAAAGGCTTGACGATCGAACAAAACACAAAACTTTAAGAAAATTTTATCACAATTGCCCTTTTTAGAAATTGTATTTTTTTCAAATGCAAGGTATCTATATTAGCAGAACTTTAAAAACTTGTCCGCTTTCTAAATGAACGTTTTGTAGTAGTTTGCGTGACAAAAAAAATCTTCTCTTAACCTACACCAAGCTGCTGGCATTGCATAAATTCGCAGCAGTCAAATTCTATCAATATTTTATAAATATTAAAAAAGTTTTAATTACAAAGAAATGGGTTTTTGCGTAAAACTTTCCATTGGTTTCATGTAATACTCCTGTACAGTTGCATGCAATCTATGATATCATTTTAAGAGATAAAAATGCAATTTCATCCCACTGAATTTGTATGATTTAGTAAATAGTATAGAGATATGTTCATTTTCTGTGCGACATGCTGCAGTAATCCAGTAAATCACAGTGTCGGGGAACCCATGCATTTACTCTCATGATTCGCCTTTTATTTCATAAAAATGTCGATGTCTTATAATCTGTATTGAGTTTGATCCATTCTGTATTATATATATCATTTAATAAACTGCAATTAGTTTTCTCTTCAAAAAGTGAAACAAAAGGCCACCAATGGGTCTTCAACGCAGCAAAAAAATCCCGCACCCGGAGGTGGTCCTCAGCTGGCCCCTAAATAAAATTGTGTACCAGTTCAGTGAAAATGGACGTCACACTGAACTCGAAAACATCTAAATGAAATAAAATTAAAAAACATACAAGAACAATTCTGTATGTATGAGCCTGTCCCAAGTCAGGATCCTGTAATTCAGTGGTTGTCGTTTGCTTATGTGTTACATATTCTTCATTCATTTTTTGTACATAAATAAGGCCGTTAGTTTTCTCGTTTGAATTGTTTTACATTGTCATTTGGGGGGTCTTTTATAGCTGCGGTATGGGCTTTGCTCATTGTTGAAGGTCGTATGGTGAACTATAGTTGTTAATTTCTGTGTCCTTTTTGGTCTCTTGTGGAAAGTTGTCTCATTGGCAATCATACCACATCTTCTTTTTTATAATGTTTGTTTCTGTTAAATCAGTGGTGCAACTCGGCTTTTATTTCCTTCTCGTTTTGGATCTGAATGTTTAACAGTTTTCTATATTTACAACCCTCATAAGTGCGCGGCATGAGAAAAAATACATTTTAAATAATTAAAGTCACTTTTATAGTGATGCAACATCAGTGAAAATAACCAAAAGAATGCATAACCTCAGATTAACATTTTTTATAATTTTATCAAGTTTCAGTACATTTATGTACCCTTTAAAAACGCGACATGCGAAGTATTACTTATTTTTCAGAAAAAATTAAATGTTCTGTAACTTTGTGATAATAAAAATGAAAATCGCCAATGTATACAAACCAACATTATAGATATAAGAAGATGTGGTATGAGTGCCAATGAGAAAACTTTCCATCCATAATGCATACGAATAGAGTTAAATACTTGCTGAAGGTATACTTGGTATAGCACGCGAAATCGTTTCATCGAAAGGACAGACATAGGTTGGTCTGGCTATGGTTTATAACCAGCTGCAAATAGTTCATTGTGATATTTAGGCCTCTCATGTGTTGGGGGCGTATAAAAAACAAAAGTTGGATATGTTACTAAACAGAATTATATCTAATATCTGATTTTATCACTAATTCACGCAAAAGTGGAAAAACTATTAACAGTCATGTTCTATACTTAAATTTTGTTCCATTTCATGAACAACAGTTTATTATATTATTTACTTTTATAATTTTTAACATATATTATAAAAGTGAACGCATTAAGAAAATACATTTATTTTATGACCATTAACATACAAGCTATATTTTATAGTTCTAAATGTGTGTGTATTAATTAATCCTTGATATGATCATTATCAGAGATTTTTTTTAATTTCCACTAAAGGAGTTTCTGTTTCCATAGTAAATAAGTCAGTCCTGTTATTCTCTTCAGTGGTGTATTTATAACTGCCGCTAAACTTTTTTTAAATAATCCCTCACTATCTTCTTACCTTTTAAAACCAATATAACTTTCTAAATATTTGTATTATTTGGAAGAGTCCAGTACAGACACCATTTTGTATCCGGCATATAACTGTTCATTTCAAGCATATTAAAGGAACGAGGACATGCAAAGAGCTTTATGTTTTCAGTTATCAAAAACGTTTTCAGCTATTAAAAAAACGTTTTCAGTTATTAAAAAAACGTTTTCAGTTATTAAAAAAACGTCAACCGAAAATCCAAATAGTAAATTGGATTAGTACTACTGAACACTCGACACCGTCAGTATACAATCATTGTTGAAGGCCGTACGGTGACCTATAGTTGTTAATGTCTGTGTAATTTTGGTCTTTTGTGGATAGTTGTCTCATTGGCAATCATACCACATCTTCTGTTTTATAAATAATAGATAGTACTAGTCTGGCTCCCCGCGACATCAGTACGCTATTGTGTGCATGTCGAGCAGTGATTCAGGATCCCAAGCTAAGATAGCACTCACTTCAGTGTAGTAACATATGTCAACTCAAAGGTCAAATGTAACTTGCTAGTTATGTTGAAAAACAGCATTTGAATAACTACTATTTGAAGGTCATAATGTTGTAACTATGAAGACACGATCATTCCATACGTTTTATGCCAACTTTACCGCCGCTTTTCCTATTTTAAGCCTCGATCAATGTTCGAATTTAAATGATTTTATATGCACGATAAACGTTATTTACTAGTACAAAATTCTGCAACAGGAACTAACCGGGTATTTTAGTGTGTCCTAACTGAGGGCCTTTTTCTGTGTCAATGACCTGTAATCTATTTTATGACATTTATCACGAAAGAAAAGCTTGGTTAAATAATATTAAAGATAATAATAAGCTATATATCAATGAAACAAACAAAGCAATGTATTCAGTCAATAGGCTATTTGTTCATCCGGTGTTTATAATCGGTCAGTGAGTTTTGATACAAACATTTTTTTAAAGAAAATGTTTCTCACGATTGTGTTTCCCAATTTCTATCTCTTGCTTTTGAAAAACCTAAATTTGATATAAATATGACCTGGAAGACTAGGAATTAAAGACGGTTGAAAACATCACGGGTGTTTTCCATTATTCCATCTGAATAACACCATAAATACGACCAGTCAGGAATCTTGTGACCGATTGTGAGATTTTTCTTTAAATTGTTGGTTACTTGGTCATATCCTAAATCTAATGGCCGGTTTCTTATTCTCGATGGTCTCTTATCCACAATAAATGAAGACTCTTTGGAAATTATTGATTGTTATTATATATTTTTTCCCCATTGTGAAGACATTAAATGTACACGATTGGTATATATAGTTGTAACCGTTATTTTAATACGAATAAAACTTTCCTATTTCGTGCATTGTACCGGAAAACTAATATTACAAGACAATATTGAGATAAATACAACAGCACACGAAAATGTTATAGTTACTACAATTGCTGTTTGAACAGTGACCACAAATAAAATTTAAAACTCAAATCAAATAGTAGTATCAGCGATCATTTGTAAATAAACTTGTACATGTTGTATATCATACACCATGAACTACAAAATGATAATTAATTTCTGTAGACTGTCACTGGTTTTGGGGGACAACCATTTGATATTTGTTTAAGGAGATGCAATCTAATTACGTTATACTACATATGTAGTATAACGTAATCAGAGATCAATATTTTAATTAGATTGAAGGAGATGGAGCAGGAGGATCTTTTGCTGTTTGACCATTAGTTTTTTCCATTGCATGCTTATATTTCCCCTCACTTACCACCCGCCCATCCCCCCGAAAATCAAGAGATTATTTTCATACCCCAGAAAACAGGACTGCAAACAATATTTGACATGCAACATACGACTTAAAAAAAGGAAGAGGTGATAACTTTATAGAATCATTTTTGGTTGGATATTCATCACTTTAGTCATCATCACAAATTTTTCTATATTACACACAAAAAACTTTGAAAATTATACTGTGTCTATGCTTTGAAAAAAATGGCCCTTAAGACCTGTCGACAACAAAACTGCTGGCGTATTCATACTAATTGAACAGATGGCTGTCGCTTCTTTAAAACGTTCGAGCACTCTATATGATAAACTTCTGTAGTAAAGCAGACCTCTCAAATAACTCTTAAAAGCGTTCCTTTTCAAATTTGTTTGAATCAGGAAATGTGAATCAGAAGCGGTCTGTCTTGTTATTTCAAATTATTTGGTTACAGTGAAAAATAGCAGTATTATCTTTGTACTATTTAAAGATGTAAATTTATATAGGACATCAACCATTCAAACGAAATAAATCTTAATAATAGCTATAATCATTATAGGTTGTCATATAAGCATACATAATACGGGGGTTTGTGACATATATATGTAAAAATAATAAAAAGCAAATTGTAATATTTATACAAGTACAAGAAACTATTACCATGATGAATGCACATTTAACAATCTATAACATAGTTTTATTTTGAACCATTTATGCATCAAAGGATAAAATATTACAAAAAATATAATTATAACTTACCAGAAAAACACAAACGAAAACATTCTGGATGTAGAGCATTGTATTAACCTTTACTCCGGCCTTCCATGTCTGGACAGTTCACTTGTCCAGCTCTTAAAGTTTACAAAGTGTATCTCAGTTCACTTGTTCGGTCAGTCTGAAAGTTTACACAGTGTATCTGCAGACGTCAATCTCAAGACACTGAATACGTTACCCCATTTTATATAAATCGTATCCTAAACAAGATAAAGATGTGATTTTTACCTGTTAAAGGTAAACTCGGGTCAATTGTAACTAATTTCCGCAGATAAAGTCAATTTGCCTCAATTTGATAACTACATCGTACGTATCATAAACGAAGTTTGTATCAGTATCGCAACCCTGGCTCCACAATATCCCTGTGCATAGATTAATCAAAATACTTTCAGAAATGACATTTGAATGAAATGTTATTTGCAATATAATTTCCACAAACTTAAAACTTCAGTTCTGAGTCTAATTGCGAATAATTCAAGTGAAGCATTAAATTTGATTATTAAAGTGCGTCGATAAGCTAATAATTTTTGTTAATATGGACTATTTTCATTGGCCAACATGAGAACAATTGACAGCTGATAATGGTACAACATTGCGCTACAGATGTAATAATACGCTTGATGCATGAAAAATAGTTATCTAATTATAAGGTGAGAAAATTCTTTCCAAACAACAAGTGTCAACTCTTCAATGTAACAGTACAATTGATTTTAAAAGGTTAAAAGGTACCGTAATAAGGTAACATATATCTTAGACGCTACAATAGAAATCTAAAGTTGAAAAGGAAATAGTGTATTTAAGGAAAACGTGTATTGTCTGAATCTGACGAAAGGACTTTCTTTTCAACATAAACTGTGCAGAAAGGTATATGTTTTCTGGTTTTACCAAGATAAAACAGTTCAAATTATAAATCGAAAGAAAAAAGGGGTGGTACTGAATTAAGTGAAACAAATAGCCTTGAGTTTGAAAGGACAAGCGGTTTCGTTTTTTTATAACATTTAGTTATATGTTTGTTTTTGATTGCATTGTTAAATGGTATGCTATCTTAACGTTGTACAAAGAACTACTTGTTCAATACTATCTCATTTCAAAAAGATCGCGTGTATCCACTTCTTAATAAATTGGGCGTTACATATACTAACGGTCACCTTATAGTTTACTTTATGGCCAGTATGTAAACAATCCTAACTTTGATCCCAGTATTTATAAATTGAAAGTTTCGATTTGACTCTTTGATTCACATTAGCCCTTTCAGTCATTTATTTCAAAGGCGAGAATAGGTGACATAAATAATTAAATTTGCTTTTCCTTCAAACTAAGAAAAGATTCAACATCCCATGGTATTCGATGTCTCTCTTACAAACGATTGATGTAAAGTCAAAGTAATGTGCATTTAGTACGCGGTACCTCAACGACAAACGATTGATGTAAAGTCAAAGTAATGTGCATTTAGTACGCGGTACCTCAACGAGCTTTGGAGTTGCGGGGAGATTTTGTTTTAAAGAGAACAATTAATATTTGAACCTAACGTTCTATTTCACAAAGATAAAATCTCTAAATGAAACAAAAATCATGCTCTTAAATTGTTTGCCTCTTTGTGGTGTAAATGCCGACGTTTATATTGAGAATGGAAATGCGGAATATGTCAAAGAGACAACAGCCGAAGGCCGCAAATGGGTCTTCAACGCATCGAGAAAATACCGTCCTCAGCTGAATAAAATTGTATACTAGTTCAGTGGACGTCACACTTAACTCTAAAACATATAAATGAACTAAAGTGAAAAAAAAACACATACAAAAAAACAAAGACAAGAGGCTCCTGACTTGGGACAGGCGCGAAAAATAGAATTAATTATTTTTTTGCATCAACAAGAGTTTGATGTACCGCATAGTTAGCTATAAAAGGCCCCGAAATGACAATGTAAAACAATTCAAACGAGAATACTTACGGCCTTATTTAAAAAAATGAACGGAAAACAAATATGTAACACATAAACAAATGACAACCACTGAATTACAGGCTACTGATTTAGGACAGGCACATACATACATAATGTGGCGGGATTAAACATGTTAGCGGGATCCCAACCCTCCCCCTAACCTGGGACAGTGGTATATCTTGATTTGTACTAGAAATTATTGCACTAGACATATCAAAGAAAGCTGACATAATCAAAAATCGTATGCAGTTCTCAGTATATTCCGTTCTTGCAATACTAGTACTTGGTCGAGACACTAGACGATATATAAAAACAAGTTTCAATTGATTATAAAATTTATTATGATATTTTCTGCTATTTTTTTTTTTTTTTGGCAATGAATCAGTATAGTACTTTTAATCTTCTAATCAAAAACTGCATCTTAATCTTTTAATGCGGAGACACATAATTTATGTATAAGATAATAAACTGCATTTTAATCTTTTTAAAATAGACACTTGGTTCCGTTTCATATATAAACTCAACACTAATCTGGCACTGTTAACTATACAATGAATTTAAGTGGGAACAAATAATGTAACATATGCAGTTTCTTAAAAAACCTGTATGCCTTTTTATACATTATTTCTATAATGCTTTCTACAGTGATAAAATTAAATATCGCTCGTTAATATTGTTTTCGTTATTTGATTTAAAAAAAAACACGAAAATGAAATGAAGGTGGTATTATCCAACCCTTGCATACTTTGAGTAAAACCTGGTAATGTATTTTTGTTTAACTGGTTGCATCTTTTAAGAATAATGTTGACAATGTTGCACGGAATGTACAATTTTTAAGTTGTGAATTTCCCATATGTCTGTGTTGTATTCGGTCTTGCGTTTTTGCTTTATCCAGTCTCTAAACCGGTCATTGATTTGAATATGGTACAATCCCGAAAAGGGGGGGGGGGGGGGGGGGGGGGTACTGACTATCCTTTCGGGTATAACTGTGCCGACAGAAAATGTATACCCTGTTCTAGACCGTATATAAAAATAGATGCTGTTCTAGACCCGGTTCTGGACTTTATCTTAAACAGTTAAATAAGCGATCCCGTACTAGACAATTACTTTGTTTTAAAAAATGGCCTGTTCTCACCAGCAGGGCATGAAAAAGCGACCCTGTTCTGACCAGCAGGACATGAAAAAGGGACCCTGTTCTAACCAGCAGGGCATGAAAAAGGGATCCTGTTTTGCGCCATCATACCACTAACAATATAGGAAGTAACCCCCTCCCCCGGGGGGGGGGGGGGTACGATTGGAGTGTCTGCACAGATGAAGCATACGTGGGTCAAGTTAAAACTAGATGTAGATATTCAGTAAGGTTTTTTTCCTATAATAATCATTGCAATAGAATCAAAGTTTTCAAAGAATCATTCGATTGTGAAAGACCATATTTATATAAGAGTACTGGTGTATAGCTAAGAGATGCTTGAGGTAAAATGCGTTTTCATACGTCTTGATTTCATAAACAATATATTTTACATAGGGGAACATGTAGCCAAAAAAGCATGCCTTAAATAATTGGTTTCAAACATTGATTTGGTTAGTTGAATATATTGATCTCCTTAAAATATATGAGGGTTGACACAAATAAATGGTTCAAAATCGACTTATAATAACAAGAAAAATACATTAAATTCTTCATATATTAATAAGTAGATTTTTAAAATTAATTTAAAAGGTGTTTAACTGAAATTCATATGCTTTAATTACAATATAATGTATATATTTATATTATAAAAGAAACTGATTCATAAATAGAGCAGAACATAATTTCTCAATGATGGGCGTGAGAATTTACATGCTAAAGTATGGCGGGAAAAGGGTGTACAAGAAGTCGTCTTTTTAAAATAATACTTTAGAATCTCTTCTGTAAACATGAGAACATGCAAACCATGCACTTTCTTTCATGATTTCACGAGTCAGATAATAAATAAAATTTGTTTACGAAACTAAATTAAAATAAACTTTATACACTTGATATCAAGTATTTGCCAAGATTCACATGCATTCCTGACATAATAAGCTGTCATTTGAGTATCATAATGATCTTAAAGATACATAAGTACTACTATTGAAAAGTTACTTGTACTGGTGCACTCGACTACTTGTCTGCATAAACAAATTAAGATACTAGCATGTACATCAATAACTTTATCAAATTTTAAAAAGAGATAAACTAAGTACTGTATATATACATCGTTACGATTTTGACCCGTCAAAGTGACTGGTTTATCATATACGGTATGTGTACATTGTCTAACTTTATGACGCCAGTAAAATGGGTACTAGGGGTCAAAGTTGATGATTTAGAGACATCAAACAACTTAATCTTGCTTACATTTTTGTCAAAATAAGGTATATGAACTGTAGCCAGGTGTCTTAAGGAGTTAAAAGTTTGTACCTTAATTCGAAGTGGATTACCCTAAGCCGTTATTACCTTCTAGTGAATGTATATTGCTTAAGTTCGTTTTTCTTACGCAATGACCTGTATTTATAACCTAATAATACGATGCTATCATTTGAACAAAATGGTTGTTTAGGCATTAGTGATTTTTCTAAGCGGTCGCCTCATAAATTGATTTGTGAACAAAACAAATCATCTGCCGTTGCATGCAGCAATGAGTTGAAATATACAACAGAATAAGATCAGTTTATGGAAGTTTATTTTTTTTAACGTTTTCATGCACTTGGAAATAATTTTGAACGTAGCGAAGTTGCATGCCGCAATGAGTTGAAATATAAAAGAATAAGAACAGTTTATGGAAGTTTATTTTTTTTTACGTTTTTATGCACTTTGAAATAATTAAGAACGTTGCAAAGGAATGAAAAATTCAAAATGTTACAAAAACATTTCGTTTGATTGGAGAAAAACTTAAAATTA
This sequence comes from Mytilus edulis, assembly GCF_963676685.1. Taxonomy (NCBI): domain Eukaryota; kingdom Metazoa; phylum Mollusca; class Bivalvia; order Mytilida; family Mytilidae; genus Mytilus; species Mytilus edulis. The sequence continues at coordinate 98,048,700 of NC_092347.1, forward strand.
ATATGGTTTCGTCTAAAAAAGCGATTAACTTCAAATTAATTCGGTTCGTCATTCAAATTAATTTGGTTTCGTCTCATGAGAGAAGAACTTCAAATCAATATCCTTTTTACCTTAGAATGTATTATGAAAGTCGTATACTCATGAGGTGAAGTAAAAGGATATACTAAATTGATACGTTTTCGACATGCTATTTTATCATTAGTTTACTTTAATCACTGCTTATCAATAAATTGTTTATAAATGACGCAAAGTTACTACAAAGATATCAAACGAGATGTAGGGTATAGTCAATATCAAACGAGATGTAGGGTATAGTCAATATCAACAAAGATATCAAACGAGATGTAGGGTATAGTCAATATCAACAAAATATCCCAGTAAAACCGGCTATTCTTGGATGAGTTTTTAAAACCACTGGTTCAATGGACAATTCCTGGTATCTTGAATAAGATTCTATTACAACCATTGTTTAGAACGATATTTTGTACCCGATGCTATCACGATTCCAGTTAAGTCTGGTATCTTGAATTAGATTTTACAACCATTGTTTAGATTGACGTTTTGTACCCAAGCCTGGGTATCACTATCCTGGATGAGTTTTCTACCCTCAGATTGGATTGCCATGACCATATTTTTCACAACTTTCCAAAACTTTCGGGTGTTTTAATGTTCTTCGATACCGAACTTGATTTTGTATTTTGTATTTTTACGCCACTGACCTGTTTTGCAATTGACAGATTGATTTATTTTCTGGTGTTTATCATGACTTCAAAAGATATAAGAAGATATGGCGATGAGACAACTCCCAATCCAAGTCACAATTTGTAAAAGAAAAACCATTATAGGTCAAAGTACGGTCTTCAACACGGAGCCTTGGCTCATACCGAACAGCAAGCTATAAAGTGGCCCAAATTGATTAGTGTAAAACCATTCAAACAGGAAAACTAACGGTCTGATCTATATCAAAAAAGAGATACGAGAATCACTTTTTATTCTTGGGGGAAGCCGAATAAACCCGTTAGCAATCATAGTAGATTAAGATCGGAGTTAAACTATCCTACGACTTGCGGGGTTTTAACTTACAACTTCAGTGTTGTCAGGATAGCAGATGGACGACTGAAACCACTCGGCCAATGAAGCCTCAAATGAGTATTATAAATAAGAAACGCGCGTCTGGTGTTCCAAACTATCACCTGATATTTGTTATGGTTTTTTTCATGTACGGTTCAAGTTTACAATAGTACACTCCCCCAAACCCCAAAAATAAATATATCCGATTTCAAAGATCAAAACAATCGAAAACCATTTGGTACAAAACTTTTCTTAAAGGACCAGTATGTTTTAACGTACGGATACGAAAAAAATGACGTACCAATAAAAACCAAATCTGTTATAACTCGCATACAAACTGTAACCTGCCCTCTATTGTATCTCGTTTCACTTTTATCACATTAAAATAAAATACAAGAACGGTAGCAATACTATGTCTTTGTCGTTATATGATATTTGATAATAAAACTTGTAAATCGAACTCTTTACCACCCAGTAAAATATCAACGTGTGTGTGCGTTTAGAAAACAGTATAAACAACGCCTAGTAGTTAAGATAACCTAGGTATAGGTGCTACTACAATTGCTCAGATATTATTTGTATGCCTATTGTCGTGGCATAATCCCTGTCAGTATATTCAACTGTATATAATACAGCTGCAGATTATACAAGATTATATATGTCTCTCACAAGATCAAATGCAATATCATCTGCAGCAATGTAAACAACAAGATCATGATATATACACATGCACTAATATGCATGAGAAATTAGGGATTCAGAACAAGCACCAGGTGATATTGTGGCAAATATCAAAATGGTCAAGTTACTGCAGAACAAAAGTTCTCTCCCGTAAAAAAAAATCCCAAACTGTTAGTGGCACGAATTTTCAGAAATAAGAGTACTTTTTGTACAGTCGTTAATGAAAATTCGGTTTTCGAAAACGCATAGAATGATACTGTAATACATGCCGTATACAAACTAAATGTCTCGACATTGGTAATTGAGCTCCTGTTTCTATTTTATAGTGACAATCGTTGCTTCTTAGTGATTGCTTTTTACTTCTTGATGAGTTCAAAACACAAAGCACATATTTGAAATGCATAAACTAAGCTTAAGACTCCCTTGGGCTAATTTGACCTGAGAATTTGACTATACTTATGATGTCCCTTAGTCTAATTTGACCTAAGAATTTGACTATACTTATGATGTCCCTTGGTCTAAGTTGACCTAAGAATTTGACTATACTTATGATGTCCCTTGGTCTAAGTTTACCTTAGAATTTGACTATACTTATGATGTCCCTTTGTCTAAGTTGACCTAAGAATTTGACTATACTTATGATGTCCCTTGGTCTAAGTTGACCTTAGAATTTGACTATACTTATGATGTCCCTTGGTCTAAGTTTACCTTAGAATTTGACTATACTTATGATGTCCCTTGGTCTAAGTTGACCTAAGAATTTGACTATACTTATAATGTCCTTTGGTCTAAGTTTACCTTAGAATTTGACTATACTTATGATGTCCCTTGGTCTAAGTTGACCTTAGAATTTGACTATACTTATGATGTCCCTTGGTCTAAGTTTACCTTAGAATTTGACTATACTTATGATGTCCCTTGGTCTAAGTTGACCTAAGAATTTGACTATACTTATAATGTCCTTTGGTCTAAGTTTACCTTAGAATTTGACTATACTTATGATGTCCCTTGGTCTAAGTTTACCTTAGAATTTGACTATACTTATGATGTCCCTTGGTCTAAGTTGATCTAAGAATTTGACTATACCTATGATGTCCCTTGGTCTAAGTTTACCTTAGAATTTGACTATACTTATGATGTCCCTTGGGCTAAGTTGACCTAAGAATTTGACTATACCTATAATGTCCCTTGGTCTAAGTTGACCTTAGAATTTGACTATACTTATGATGTCCCTTGGTCTAAGTTGACCTAAGAATTTGACTATACCTATGATGTCCCTTGGTCTAAGTTTACCTTAGAATTTGACTATACTTATGATGTCCCTTGGTCTAAGTTGACCTAAGAATTTGACTATACCTATGATGTCCCTTGGTCTTAGTTTACCTTAGAATTTGACTATACTTATGATGTCCCTTGGGCTAAGTTGACCTAAGAATTTGACTATACCTATGATGTCCCTTGGTCTAAGTTGATCAACCATTTTCAGCTTTCTTGATCACCTAATATGAAGTTAAATCCATGAATAATGAAATACAAACCTAATTAAGTTAGTCATTCTTAAAGGAAAGAGAAGATACCATAAGATCAATCCAAAATCAAAACATTAAAATAAACAAACAACAGCATGGCCAAAATACTTTAGATATTTGTTACAGTCTTCAGAAAATGTAAAGGATGAATCCTGTCAAGACAGGGACTAACGTTGTCCAAAAGGGTGAGAAATTCCTGCTACAATTTTGGAACCAGTTATATTGCTAATTAATGGCAAGTAAAAACCTGCGAACAAATTGTCTTCATTGGCGCCATAATGTGGTTAAGACAAGTGGAACATCTCGGTTGTCATCTGCATTTGGCACGGATACATTGTAGCATGCACTGAACAGTCTATCAAACCATAATAGCGTACGATAAACTTTCGAAGAGATAAAACTACAAAAACTTATTAAGTGATGTGAAGGTATAATAAATGGGTTTCCAAGTAACCTGCCAATCTCTTATTCACTTATCAAAAAAGTTTGCTTGATATGTAATTTATACTTAGAATTAAGATTCATCTTCGATTCTGAAAAAAAGACTTGAAAATGATTCAGATGATTTCACGGCATTTTAAAACAAATATCTAATATATCTTGGTATTAAACCATTTCATAAATTGTGCTGACTGATCAGTTTCTATGTCTGAGTACTGCACGTAGGGTTATCATTTTTTGTTACACTTAATTCTTTTAAATTTAGGGTTTTTATTATTTAAACGAGGGTTGATAACTATACAAAGGCTATACTAGTGGTTCTCTTCCAAATCATTATAAGAACAACTACTTTGACTCCAAATAACAACTATATATGTCTAGAATTAAACAGTTCTCGAATATGACATGTATATATAGGATGTAAAATATATATTTGAACGTAGAAATATATGAATTACTTTATAAGAAATGTTGCACTATGATTTTACAACCAGAAACGATAATTTCTGTCAAAAAGTGGTATAAAATTTTTCAGTACGAAATGCCCATACAGATTTAAATATTTTGAAAGGTATCTCTCTCTCTCTCTCTCTCTCTCTCTCTCTCTCTCTCGTTTTTTTTTTGTTTCGTTTTTTTTCTTTTTGTTTCTTTTGTGTTTTTCTGACCATATCATTGAAACTTTATATACCCAAAGGAACAAACTTTATCATCTACAGGAAATAGAGATAATTATATCGACACGTTAATTCTATAACTACTCTTCAGTTCCGAAAAAAAAGAAGAAGAAATAACAAAACGTGATGCTATGATTCAACTTTTATATCTCCCATGCGGTTAACCATATCTTAATATCTTGATTTATTCTTTGAAATTAATATTTATAAAGATTGAAACCTTGTAGCTTTCATCTTAATGTGATATTAGGTTATCATGTTAAGTTGTTGAGAGGCATATTGGAGGCTTTAAAGCATGATGTAATAGAGTATTAGGTATATAAGCCTTACAAATTTCATTACTAATTTTTCGACAATCAAAACGTTTTTCGTGCAGCTCATTACAATATTTTTATATTCGGTATACAGTTAATGATTTATGCTACATTGTTAACATACAGTAACAAAATGATTGTTGCTGACCCAGTTGTAGAAGAAAGATACACCAAGAAAAGCGCACCGAACGCAACTCAATATATTGATTTTAGTGCGCACATCACGGTCACTTGTATCTCGAAATTTGTATAACACAAAGATATATTGGTATTATTTATGCAGAGACAAGTGCCTGGGCATGGCCCACATTCGTACATAAGTGTTTCTTAAGTCCTTCACACGGAATGTTTGAGGCCTAGGGTTTGGTATGCAAAACATTATAACCAGATTGCCATGATAGCGAGAACATTGCCGGAAATACATAAAAAAAGAAAAGCCAAACCCCGTCTAAGGGAGTTATCGTCTAAGTAATGGTAGCAATAACAAAATTTGAAATTTAAATTTACCAACTGAAAGTTTTGAATCATCATGAGCCCAGTACCAATAAACTTACTTGACAGAAGATGCTGATCGTCTACCAACAGCGGAATCAACAAAATGCCAATAAAAAGAAAATATTGATTTTAGAATTTTAATTTAGTACTAGAATAGAGTATAATAGAATTGGATATTTTTATTTCCCAAATAACAGGGCATATAAAGAACATAAAATCAGATACAATGGAGTACTCCTTCACAGTGGTAAGTTGTCTTGCCAGCCAGGTAGTGGCTTTCGCTGTTCAATCAGTATGGTCATCTAGCTGGACCTTGTCTTCCTATAGATATATTCATAACAGTTTCGGTGCATTTTACAGCTTTTTATGTGGCATGGGTTTTGCTCACTGTTGAATGTACGATGACTTATATTGTAACTACACCTCTACATCATTTCTCACTGGCAATCTTACCCCATCTTCCTATTTTTATGAGAGAAAAAAAACAAAAACACAAGTTCTGTGTTATAAATTAATAATACATTATAGTTGCAAAAGAAGATTTGTACTTACCGCCATAAGCCATGCGGTAACGACACATATCATATGCCTTGTACTTGTATCCATCTGTAGGGCTATGAATGATAAAATCCACAGAATGATGAATTCTGAATTACAGATATCGAAATACTTAAAACCCATTGGCATTTCCTTAAATCCATTTTGACTTATAAACTTTCATTTGATTAACTGTCAAATTATATACATTATTTCTTTGTATAAAAAAACATTTAACCGATTTGTTTAATATAAGAGGTGCATTTGAACACCTGCGGAATAGAAACGACCCGAATCAAAGCCACTTCAAAAGATAAGTAGTTTAAAATGCAATTGGATTTAGCCTTTTTCTAAATCACATCAAATAAACAATCTGTCTAAATTCAAATCTATAGTGTTTATATGTGCTGTAACTCTCTGTCTAAATGTTGTAAACGAGTTTAGGTACAGTTCTAATCTTATACATCTTACATATTTTTCTGTAATATAACAGTGTCTACTTTATAACTTCGATTGTTATTGCAAAAATCGTTTTATCATAATTTGTTTTAATGTAGATGTCTGCACCATCCTATTTTCTTTTCATATTTAATGAATGTTCTATGGGGAGATGTTGGTTATTTGTTAAAGAAACAGCAAACCAACAACATGTGTAAAATTAGAAAAACAATAAGGTCTCTCCTCGCGTAGAGGAAAGACCTTAATTAAAGAGTCGAGAGTACACAAGTATCTACTATATACTATATAAATGTCTATAGCTCATATAAAAGCCGAGTTCAGAAAATTCACGGTGGATTTCTGAAACGTTCCGAATAAATGTAAATTCAGAAAATCGCTTCGGGCGCTCCGTATTTATAAAATAAACCATTTGTAATGTCGAAATTTCAGACTATCACAAACAGAAAGCAGGAGGCCAGACTCAAGCTAAGGTAGCAATTCACAGTTTGGAAAAGAACGTTTTCCCTCATTTATTTATTTCTTCTTTTCCTTGCTTTGTGACCAATTAAGCTTGATGTTTGTGTCATATATGTACACATAAAATTGAGAATGGAAATGGGGAATGTGTCAAAAAGACAACAACCCGACCATAGAGAAGACAACAGCAGAAAGTCACCAACAGGTCTTCAATGCAGCGAGAAATCCCGCACCCTGAGGCGTCCTTCAGCTGGCCCCTAAACAAATATATACACTAGTTCAGTGATAATGAACGCCATACTAAACTCCAAATTGTACACAAGAAACTAAAATTAAAAATCATACAAGACTAACAAAGGCCAGAGGCTCGTGATTTGGGACAGGCGCAAAAATGCGGCGGGGTTAAACATGTTTATGAGATCTCAACCCTCCCCCTATACCTTTAGCCAATGCATAAATTTTAGTATAAAGCTTTCCGTTAATGATATAGATATCAAGATCGAGGAAAGGGCAGTGGTCATTGTTAGTATTAGCTTTATTTAAAGTAAGTTCAACAGGATAAATTTCTTTAGTATACTTACTGAAGTCGTCATTATTGAGAGCCAAAATATCATCCAAATATCTAAAAGTATTATTAAATTTGTGTATTAGATGTTGTTTCGATGGGTCTTTGCTGATTTTTGTCATAAATTGTAACTCATAGCAATACAAAAACCAGGTCCGCAATAAGTGGTGCACAGTTAGTCCCCATTGGAATTCCGATAACCTGGCGATATACGGAATCTCCAAAGCGAACAAAAATGTTATCTAGTAAAAATTCAAGGGCAGATATAGTATCAAAGCATGTCCAATTGACATAGTTTTTTTGTTTATTGCTACTAAAAAATGACCTAAAAGATTTTGAACATATATATTCACATTCTGACTTTTTAAATGCCCAATTAATTAGGTGATGACAATTGGATAGCGATTTGTTTCATTGGCACTCATACCACTCCTTGTGGTTGTTTTTTGCTCAATGTAGTGGTTTGTAGATCTGTTTGTCTTCTCTTCATTCTTCGTATGTTGCCATTTGGGTTTTGAAAGTCGACAATTTCTATAACCATTTGAATTTAAAGTCGATATTTCAATTATGAAAACAAAATTTTGAGTTTATTTAATGGATATTGACATATACGAATAGAAAAGCCGAAATTTTGGAATAAAGTCGAAATTTTAAGATTTGAAAATCGAACATTTAAATTTTTTCAAAAATGTTGAAATTTCTACTTAGTTATTTTATGTCTACTCTGTACCTCGTCGGGTTCGGTAAAAATAAAACTTAACAAAAATGGTTCTGATGTGGTTTTACTGCCATGGATGTAAATGTTTACTTAAGTTATAAACTAGTGATGATATCTAACCATTATGGCATAACATATTTATATATTGCTAGCACAACAACTTTCTGTCTGCACGGTGTTTACATGAACGCCCATTTATAGTTTATTTTTGCATTTTCTACATGTAATTTCATTCGTTTAAAATATGCACAGATCAAATATTTTTTATAGCATCACTTTAAGTTTTGTCGTTATTGTTTGTCTTTGCATACTTAAGGAACTTCAGTGAAAACGCTTTTTGTTGAATGTTCTGTTCGGACCATCCTGGTTTATGTTTTTAGTGTATTTAGCTTTTCAAACCGTTGATTTTTAACATATCTTAAAAATTATAACTTTTCGCATGTACATTATAATGTGCTTGACCATAATGGACGGTAAACGGACAGAAAGTCACAGGACATAAAGTCACAAATTTGATAGGACAAAAAGTCACAGGACAAAAAGTCACAAATATTTTTTCGACAATCGTTTGAATATATAAGAGAAATATCTTGAAATTTTTACTTTTTAATACATATATTCATATTAAAGTTAATGAAATTTATCATTTTACTTGAAAAATGAAAATTTATTTAATTTTAATCATGCAAAGAACATATTTCTTGGCACCATGTTTCAAGGTTTCTTTATAGCTATGTCAACCTACATGTCAATTGATATATAAAAGATCTTGAATGTTTTACATCTTGGAAAAAAATGAAATAGAGGGTAGCTGTAAGGCTGACTGGTGCTCGTGTGATTGCAATATTTTTTATTTTTTAACCTAGCACATTTCTTATCTCTTGATACCAAATGAAACCGTACATAAGTTGTTACGCGTTATAGTAAAAAAAAATATGCTTTAGTGCACTATTATGAACTCTTATCTTCCCAAAAGTAACATATGTTGTGTTTCAAAGTGTATAATAGAGTTTACCTGACCTATATTGCGTAATGCTGCAGCTTGTAACGCAATTAGGTTTTGGTTAATTACACTACTAGTAAATAAAAGAACTGCTTATCTGAACATATCTCGTAGACATTCGTTCATTTGACCTCATTTAAATTAAGGTAAACTTTCATTGGTAGTAATTTTCTGGGTATATTGCTTTTAACACTTTAACTAAATTCGTTTTGTACGAAATAATAACAATTATTTCTCATTATATAGTAGTTCAATCTATAAGTGTCTTTCAATCTTCCAATTTTGAACTTTCCATTTCTATCTTGCAACATTCCTGTAGCACCTGAATAAACCCAGGTGTATATATATCCAAGTTTTATCGAGATTTCAATCCCTGTGTTTTCTATCTCGATAACTGTCGCGGAGAGTTGCTGTTTATATAATTATTGCATACGACCTCGTAATGTAGTGGTCTAAGTGGTTCAACTGCTGTATCACTTGCCAGTTAGCGCTGGGTATGTGAGGTTGAACTGCATATGACAGATGCGTTAGACTCCAATCTTTTAATTAATGAATATTTTTCCAGACTAGTGAACTTAGTATTTTTTCAGCAAATTTTCTACATTTGCAAGCTGAATCCCTAAGATTTCATCGAAAGACATTTCCATGTAACCGTAGCCAGTGCCTATTTGCTTTTCGTTAATTGTTTTGTACATTAACCAAGGCGTTATCAGACGAGTGCATGTTATTTGCCATCCCTTTGTTGATTTATTTAACCCTAACCCTAACCCTAACCCTAACCCTAACCCTAACCCAAACCCTAACCCTAACCCTAACAAGGGGCAACTCAGATTTCTGTACTTATTTCTTTGGCGGCAACGTTTTTTTTTTTATTTATTTGTTTTTTCATTTTAAAATGAAAATACACACAAATACACGAATGACTTTAAATCAAACCGAAAAATTAGACACAAGACTAAAACAGAGACGTATACGTCTCTGTCTGTCTCTACGTCTGTCTAAACTATAGCCATTTTTAACAAATATTGTCTGCTATATTGTATAACTGTTCATCATTCATAACTGATAAGAAAAGCCACACAAATAAAAAATTCTACGCTTATTATAGGGGGAGACTTTAATCTCCCAGGTTGGGATTGGAATAACAGATCATTAAAACCAAACACTACTTACCCACACCTTCATTACTTCTTTGGCAACTCACTTGACGACACATGTCTCACACAAATTGTTGATGTCCCTACACGTAAAGACAATATTCTTGATCTGATAATTACAAACTTACCAAACCAAGTACAGCGTGTTGAAGTTATCCCTGGCCTATCTGATCATGATATTGTGTTCGCAGAATTTGCAATAGCTTCATCAAAACTTAAACAAAAGCCAAGAATAATTCCATTATACAAAAAAGCAAACTGGAGCACAATTAAACAAGAAATTAACACCTTATATAAACATCTCTGTGAAAATCAGCAACATCTTTGTGTAAATGAAATGTGGAACTGTTTTAAAACAACAATAACAAAAGCAGTGAAAGATCACATCCCACATAAAACAGCAAAAACAAAGGACGGTCACCCATGGGTCACAATAGAAACAAAAAGACTCATTAGAAAAAGAGATAGACTTTATAAAAAATCAAAAAAATCTGGGAATGCATCACTTGCTAAAAAATACAAAGAGGTTAAACACCAGGTGCAGAAAAGTATACGAAAATCATACTGGGAATACATTGAAAGCATCATATTACCACCACAAGATGAAACAAATTTTGGCACTATGAAAAAATTTTGGACCTACATTAAACATAAAAAAACTGATTATAGTGGTATTACTGAAATCAAACAAGATGGCAAACTTCTAACTGATCCACTACAAAAAGCTGGGGCACTTAACGCACAATTCCAGTCTGTATTTACACCAGCATCTAATATTTCTCATACAGAATTTGTCAAACAGTGTAACACGCCACAGAATACTTCTTTTCCACCCATATCAAAATTAATAATAAAAACAGAAGGTATACAAAAACTCTTACATAACTTAAATCCAAACAAAGCAGCAGGACCAGATGAAATTAAACCAAGATTTTTAAAAGAACTTTCACATGAAATTGCACCCATACTCACTATTATCTTTGAGAAGTCAATCAAAACAGGCGTTGTTCCAGATGACTGGAAAACTGCCCATGTCTCTCCTGTATACAAAAAAGGCCAAAAATATAACCCTGAAAACTACCGTCCTATATCACTCACATGTATTTGTTGCAAACTTTTAGAACACATCGTAGTAAAACACATCATGAAACATGCAGATAATCACAACATTTTATATCCCCTACAGCATGGATTTCGCAGAAATCGATCCTGCGAAACACAACTATTAGAATTTATAGACGATGTCTCACTAAACATGGAAAATGGTAAACAAACAGATATTTTGGTCATGGATTTTTCTAAAGCATTCGATAAAGTTTCACATTCTTTTTTAACTAATAAGCTTCATCATTACGGGATACAGGGGGAATTAAATTACTGGATACAAAATTTTCTTAGCAATCGCAAACAGGCAGTAGTTCTAGAGGGGGAAAAATCTGAGTATGTTGCAGTTGAGTCAGGGGTTCCACAGGGGTCAGTTCTTGGACCAAGTCTTTTCTTGTTCTATATTAATGACATTCCATCTGGTCTAACATCTACAGTACGTTTATTTGCAGACGACACAATAGTTTATTTGGCAATAAAATCAAACTCCGATGCATTAACACTACAAAAAGATCTTGACAAACTGGCATCGTGGGAAACTACCTGGAAAATGGCATTCCACCCAGATAAGTGTAATGTAATTTCAGTCACCAGAAATAAAAAACCAATCACATTTAACTACACATTACACAATCATTCTTTAGAACATGTAACAACAGCAAAATATCTGGGGGTCACCATCAGTTCAAACCTTAAATGGGATGTGCATATTAACAACATATGCAAGAAAGCTAATAGCACACTAGGCTTTCTAAAGAGGAACCTGAACATAAGTTCAACATCCATTAAAGAGCAAGCATATAAGTCCCTAGTAAGACCATCACTAGAGTATGCTTGCTCTGTTTGGGATCCATACTTACAACAAGACATAGATAGCATTGAAAAAGTTCAAAGGAGGGCTGCGCGTTTTGTTACCAACAAATACAGAAACACCTCAAGCGTTGGTAACATGTTACAACATCTTGAATGGCGCAGTCTCTCTGACAGAAGAAAAGACTCCAGATTGGTAATGCTCTACAAAATTGAACACGAAAAGGTTGCAATCCCTAAACAAAATAAATTAATTCCACAAAAAAGACAAACAAGACATACAAATTCGAACAGCTTCCAAATTCCATCCTGCAAAACACAGTACAGAAAAGAGTCATATTTTCCAAGAACTATCACCGACTGGAACAAACTACCGGACAACATTGTAAATTGCACTTCAGTCGACTCTTTCAAATCTTCAATTTCAAAGCATCAATATTAACTCAATTACAACATCTTACTTTATTATACAAAACATTTTAAATTTTTAATTTTTCCTATTTTTTAAAAATTGTACATTTTTCCAATCTATGTCTTGTTGTAAGTTTCCTCCTGTGACATAATCTTCAATTTGTTGAAGGCGGTCACTATATGGTAGAATAGAATAGAATCATCTTCTTCTTCTTCTTCTTCTTCTTCTTCTTTTTTCTTCTTCTTCTTCTTCTTCTTCTTCCAGGTAAGGAACCGGATTCAATACTGAATGTTCATATCTTCTCTGAAACTTCAATCAAATTTTTTATGTCCCTGTAATAAGAATAAGAATGAATAAGAATTTGTGAAGGATAAGAATACACTACGATTTTTTTTTATTTCTTTGAGTCGAGTACGGGACTGAATACTGAATTTAGCTTCTAACACATACAGGAAGTTTAATGGTTGTTTGTAACATTTGCCGCGAAATTTTGTCAAAAATATTGAAAAATGAAAAATTCTGTAAAGCAACGGAGACAGAATAGCTCTCAGCTGGCTTTAACAAACAATAATCACGAAGATGTTACATTTAAGGAAGGTGCAATAGTTAGAATCAAGCTTGAAAATATTTTGTAAGTTCAACAGAACAGTAGCAGGCAACTTTTCACAAGTTTTACATTGCCGGGCATTGGCCACAGGAGACTACAAATCTTATAATATAATGTTAAAAGCTCTCTACCCAATGAAAAACTGTAGTAGGCTATCCGACAAAGTATGCCTTGAACCAGGGACTTCAAATAGTATAGATTGTCCCTGCTTGATTAAGGTTCATGTGGACCCTTTGGTTAAAATGGGCGTGTTTTCACCTTAAAATTTACTCTGCGTGACAAACCTGTGCATCTGGAAAAGTTTTAAGGCAAAGCCTGCCCTAGATAAATACATTTTGAATATTTTTTAGAAAAATAAAAACTTAACAGGATTTTGCAGTGCCCTTTTTACATCACTTGTCGTCCGTCAACTTTTAAAAATATCTTCTCTGAAACTACTGAGCCAAATTTTACCAAACTTGGCCACAATCATAAGTGGGGTATTTAGTTTAAAAAATGTGTGCGGTGCCCCAGGCAACCAACCAAAATGGCCACCATGGTTAAAAATAGAACATAGGGGTAAAATGTAGATTTTGGCTTATAACTCTGAAACCAAAGCATTTAGAGCAAATCTGACAAAAGGTAATATTGTTAATCAAGTGAAGGTCTATCTGCCCTGATATTTTCAATGAATCAGACAACTGGTTGTTGGGTTGCTGCCCCTGAATTGGTAATTTTAAGGAAATTTTGACGTTTTTGGTTATTATCGAAAATACTATTATAGAAAAAGATAAACTGTAAACAGCAAAAACGTTCAGCAAAGTAAGATCTACAAATAAGTTAACATGACCAAATTGGTCAGTTGACCCCTCAAGGAGTTATTGTCCTTTATAGTCATTTTTTACCAATTTTTCGTATATTTTTGTAATCTCTTACTAAAATCTTCTCCTCTGAAACTACTGGGCCAAATTAACCAAACTTAGCCTGGTTAGCCACAATCATTATTAGGGTATCTTGTTTAAAAAATGTGTGGGGTGACCCAGCCAACCAACTAAGATGGCCGCCATGGCTAAAAATAGAACATAGGGGTAAAATGTAGATTTTGGCTTATAACTCTGAAATCAAAGCAATTAGAGCAAAACTGAAAGGGTTAAAATTGTTTATCAAGTCAATATCTATCTGCCCTGAGATTTTCAGGTGAATTTGACAACAAGTTGTTGGGTTGCTGCCCCCCAATTGGTAATTTTTACGGAATTCATGTTATTTTTTTAAAGACATTTTTCCGTTTTTGGTTATTTATCTTGAATACTATTATAGATAGAGATAAACTTTAAACAGCAATAATGTTCAGCAAAGGAAGATTTACAAATAAGTCAACATGACCAAAATGGTCAGTTGACCCCTTAAGGAGTTATTGTCCTTTATAGTCAATTTTTAACAATTTTCATTAATTTGGTAAATTTTTGTAATTTTTTTACAAAATATTTTCTGTTGTAAGTAAAGGGCCAAGTTTATTATAGATAGAGAAAATTGTAAGTAGCAAGAATGTTCAGTAAAGTAAGATCTACAAACACATCATCATCATCGAAACACAATTTTGTCATGAATCCATCTGTGTCCTTTGTTAAATACATGTATGCACCTAGACCAAGGTGAACGACACAGGCTCTTAAGAGCCTTTAGTTTTCATTCCTCCAGAAGGTACCAAAATAAACTAAGTTGGGAAAGAGGTTTGAGATATTCCCCACAGGTATTATTGAAGTGAGCTGTTTTGTTTGACATGGACAATAGATACCTGACAATATTTTTTTATTTAATCAGTGTACCAGAGTGGACCACAAGCAAAACTCATTTGTTTGTTAATTTTATCATTTTCTGATGGGACAAAAAAAAGTGCACTGCAAAATCCGGTTAGTTATGAATTTTTCTGAATCATAACAATGCATTTAAATTATAGTTATCTAGGGCATGCTATGCCTTAAAACTTTTCCAGATGCACAGGTTTGTCTGTACTCAGAGTGAATTTTGATGGTCCACATGAACCTTAAGTTGAACACAAACAAATTATAAAATAGTTTAAAAAAAAAAAGTTAAAAAAAAAAAAAAATTATAAAATATTGTGACAGGATTGCTTCCCTTAGAAAAATGTAGTAGATACTTAGTCAGCCATAAGCGGTTGAGCTACATTTAATTAGGAAGCTTAAGTACTTCTTTAGCTCAGTCAGTTAACTTGCTGTCTTGTTACACAGAGGTCCCTGTGGAGACGAGCAATTTTTGTAATGAAATTCATGCTCTCTGGTTACAATGTTATAACTTTTTTTATGCCCCATTTATGGGCATTATGTATTCTGGTCTGTCTGTCAGTTCAATCGTCCGTCTGTCTGTACCGCTCCAGGTTAAAGTTTTTGGTCGAGGTAGTTTTTGATGGAGTTGAAGTCCAATCAACTTGAAACCTAGTACACATGTTTGCTATGATATGATCTTTCTTATTTTGATGCCAAATTAGAGATTTTACCCCATTTTCATAGTCCACTGGACAGTACATGTATGTCATAGAAAGCGATAGTGCGGATGTGGCATCTGTGTACTAGGGACAAACTCTTGTTTATAATATTTTCCCTTTGGTAATTAACCTGTAGTGCATTGTCACATGTAACAGTATGACAAGATTTTTATACCCCTGCTTTAAAAAAGGGAGGTATACTGTTTTACCTCTGTCTGTCCATCCATCCTTCTGTCCGTCCATCCCATGAATATTTTTGTCACATTTTTCTCAGGAACTACAATTCAAAGATTTCTGAAATTTGGTTTCAGGGTTTATATAAGTCAGCTACACCGTGTGATGTGTTTTCAGATTCATCACTCGACAACTTCCTGTTTGCTGAACACTTGTATGATTTTACACATGATAGCCAAGTTGAAAATTTTCGTCAAATTTTTCTCAGGAACTACAATACAAGGATTTCTGAAATTTGATTTCAGGGTTTATATCAGTCAGCTATACTTTGTGATGCGTTTTCAGAGTCATCACTCGACAACTTCCTGTTTACTGAACACTTGCATATTTTTACACTATTATATTATCCACTGGCGGCGGGGGTATCATCAGTGAGCAGTAGCTAACAGTTTCACTTGTTATTTCAAAATTACATTATCTCCCTCGATTTATATGAAATATATTTGTAATGTTATTATATTTGTTGTAGAACATATGATTCTGTTGAATTCCAAGTTGGACCATACTTGAACGTGATAATTGGACCAAATGGAACTGGAAAATCAACAATAGTGTGTGCAATATGTATAGGACTAGGTGGAAAATTAAGTATATTGGGAAGAGCACAGCAGGTGGCTGATTTTATCAAATATGGATGTAATAAAGGAAAAATAGAGCTAGAATTGTAAGTTGGTACTATCCTGGACTTCAGTGGGTGGTATTTTGAGGGATTATAATGAAGGAGTAATCACATAGAACTCTTTGTTGAAATTCAATGTGTAAACTTTCCTAATTTCAACTTGTACAACATGTTGCGAGGGTCAATCAAATTTAGATATTGGGCATCACCTCTTTCCCTGTCTTGTAAGCACTTTCTTATACATTATTATTTAATATGGCACTGTGATTAAAGAGATATAAAACAATTTTTATGCCCCACCTACGATAGTAGAGGGGCATTATGTTTTCTGGTCTGTGCGTCCGTCTGTCCGTTCGTTCGTCCGTCCGTCTGTCCGTTCGTTCGTCCGTTCGTTCGTCCGTCCGTCTGTCCCGCTTCAGGTTAAAGTTTTTGGTCGAGGTAGTTTTTGATGAAGTTAAAGTCCAATCGACTTCAAACTTGGTACACATGTTCCCTATGATATGATCTTTCTAATTTTAATGCCAAATTAGAGATTTTACCCCAATTTCACGGTCCACTGAACATAGAAAATGATAGTGCGAGTGGGGCATTCGTGTACTGAGGACACATTCTTGTTTTTAAATAATAGAGGAAATCAGTATTTTATTTTAAAAAATAGAATCTAGAATTTATTATTGCTGCAAAATTAAATTTATACAAACATTGACCAACAGTTTACATTAGATGAAGCTAATTTTCGGTTGAGATTCCAATGGTAAAAACTTTGACATTTATGACATTAATCATGTTTATTTTGTCTCTGAATTGAGTTTATTATAAATCAGCAACACATATTTTATATTAAGGTTTAATGAAGATGGAGAAAATTACATTATACACAGAGAAATCAACAAGAACAACAAATCTGAATGGACCATCAATGGAAGACCTGCTACACATAGAGCAGTAAGTATCAAACAGAGGCTAAGTTATTTCATGAAGTCTTTGGAATTACATACATGTAGGAAGGAAATATTGCATGACACACAAACCATGAAGAAATGTTTATTCAGGATTCCATTTTCAACTTTTGTGCTAAAATCTGTTGCCTTTTATTTGAAAAAAAAATAAATAAAAAATTTGGAATATGTAAACAAAAATAGTTCTAACTTTGTCTGACTCATTGATAGAGTAGACATACTTAGTCACAAGTTGGAAAGACTTTCTTAAGAGCCTTAAAGATGAATTTTTTTTTATTCAGCATCAGTTAACATGTTTCACTAACTTTTGCTGATGATGTATTGTTGTCAACTAGGAGATTGTTTACAACAGAAAACTGGTTGTTTTTTCCTTATTTGTGCAATAGTATAACAATGTTCTATTATTGTATTTCAGGTAGATGAACTGGTAGCTCAGAAGAACATTCAAGTAAATAATCTTTGTCAGTTCTTACCTCAAGAAAAAGTGGCTGATTTTGCTAAAATGACTTCAGAAGAATTGTTAGAAAACACAGAGAAATCAGTATGTATCTAACAATAAATCTTATTTTAAAATTAAACAAACCAATATGTTAACCAAAGTGCAGTACATTTGTTTAATCTTAAAAATATTTAAAAGCCTTGATTATTCATTGCAAAATTTGGCAAGGTTTTATATACAATTTATTACATGTTTGGCAAGATCTTTATTTAATCTGAATGAAAAAAATGAGACTAAAGGAAATAGTTAAAACGGAAATAGAATTGAAAATGATGCAACATGTCATAGTAAGTTGACATCCATGCTCTCTGTTTGAAACTATAGAACAAATCATCTCTTTCTATGGTAATTTTCATTTGTAATTTCTATGTGAAATTATATATTCTAATGCAATTTGTATGTAACAATTTTTTTCATTGGCTAAAAGTTGCCGTCAAATCCACAGTTGACCAGGCGTAACTAAGGAGGGACAACCATTTTGAAAATATTGAATCAACTAATGTTCGATTACTACTATATAATCGAAAATAAAACAACACCTACCTCGAACTTGATGTTTTAAAGTTATTTTATCCGAATTTGAAGCGTACAGGTAACGTAATAACCTCCAGTTTGTAAGTTTTCATTTGTATGACGTCATGTTTATCCATGACGTCTTTGCGCCAAAATCATTCATGAAGTTTCGCGGATTTTTTTTTTATTTGTCAAATTTAGACATTTTTCAAAGTTTTATCGTATTATTTCTTTTTGAAATGCATTAGAATCGGAATAACAGTACTGTAGTTGAAGAGTTGCCACCGTCAATTTTGATTTGACAGTCGCAAATCTCTGTTTTACTGTCTCCGCTAGGCGTCGCCAGTAAAACTGCATTTGCAACCGTCAAATCTACAATTGACGGTGGCAACTCTTCAACTACAGTACTGTTATTCCTTAATTAAAAAACAACGACAAAAATGCCTAAAAAACCCTTATTTACATTTTCTACTATTAAAACTTTCTTTTTGTCCATTTTGCAACTCATCTTGCTAAAGAGGTACCATTTACTTACCTTTAGGTGTTAATAGATAAATGTTAAAATGCAGTCTTAAAGTAGGCATTGTACTTTTTATTATGCAAACATTTTTCTCAAAATTCACAGTATTGTTATTTTTCCAGATAAACAATGAACTATATGATAACCATCAGAAATTAAAGAAAGCTAGGGAACAAGCTAGATCATTAGAACTAGGGTTTGAGAACATACAAGAGAGATTAGACCAAGAAAAACAAAAGAATGCCAGGCTTGAACAAGATGTCAAAAATTTTGAAGAGCGAGAAAGACATTTATCAAAGATTCAAATATTGCAAATGAAAAGACCATGGGTGGTAAGTATTCATTATAAACTTTTTTTATGCCAAATGTATAAATTCATAAAATCATTTTTCTTTTTTTTTAGCCTCTTTTATGGGTATTGTAGATATATATTGTACTCGAAATTTAACGATAAGAACTAACATGTTGATATCTGATACATGTATCTGTAGGCAAGTTTTACTGATATCTCAGTAATTTTAAAATATGTTTTCAAGAATACCAATTACTTCTGAATTTATAGTAGATTTTTGCCCTTTATGAGGTTGTCTTGTAATTGTTAAGTGTGTGTTAAAAACTACATGTCATGATGTGTAATCTGTCTGGCAACATACTTTAATGTGTTCTTCAACAGAAAAAAAATCTGCGAATAGAATTTGAAAATTTTTCAAAATAAATCAAAAGGTTACACACTTGTACATGTGACAATAAACAATTAAATAAAATGGCCTATTCATTGATTTATGGCTTTCCATTTTTATGTGTTCGAAATTAGATAATTTTTTACCAAAAAAACATTGTTTTATACTGAAAAGTAAACTAATAGATAATTCCATACTTTTGAATCATTTCTTGTAGGAGTATGACGAAAAAAGGAAACTTTATGAGAAGTATAAAACAGAAAGAGATAAAAAAGCTGAGGAATATAAACAAGCCAAACAAATGTTTGCTCCATTACAGAAGAAATTAGATGCCATGAAAAAAAGAAAAGAAGACATTGAAAAGGAGATGAAAACAAAAGTAAATAAAGAGATTCTATTCTTAACAGAGCTATGCATACACCAGAAATCTTTTCAAACAAAGCTCTTCATACTGCGGTTTTCATGATTTTGCAAAATCCTGCATATAAGCCTATATATTAAGCTTTTCCAGTAAGGTTATGATGAGCAAGGAAATCTTCATATAAAAAAAGTTAAGTCTCATATACATCAATAACGTCATATGTAGGCATAACGAAATCTGATCATGTATGGAATGAAGGGACACATGAAACTGACGTGTAATATTTTTGATTCTGTATTTGATGAGTGGAATTTTCAAAATATTATTCAATCGTAGATCCCTGATTTTTCATATTGATTGTTTTCCAAAATTTGCATATATTTTCTTTTCCAGACTGACAGTTTAAGGGACTATGCTAGAAAGGCTCAAGCAAGCAGCAAAGAAATCGAAGCTTTCACAGACAAGGTAAAGTTGAAATCCTCTCGTGGAATAAATCCTTACATTGTTGTAAATTTAATTATTTGTGGCCCCGAAATGACAAATGTAGAACAATTCAAATGAAAAAACTAATGGCCTAATTAATGTACCGGAAAAAAAAAAAAAACCAAATATGTAACACAGCAACAAAAGACAACCACTGAATTACAGGCTCCTCACTTTGGTACAGGCACACACAGAATGTGGCGGTGTTAAACATGTTAGCAGGATCCCATCCCTTCCCTAACCTGGGATAGTGGTGTAACAATACAACATAAGAACCAACTATAAAAATATTAAGTTAGTCTTTAACTGTTCTGATGCTTTTCAATATATTTTGTCCTTAAGAGAATTACCTGTCAAAACATGAATACTGTGCATCTAAAGTTGTATAATCACAGAAATGATTTTAACCTTTTATTGTAGACTCAAGAAGTACAAAATGACTTAAAGTTCAAGAGAAATGAGGAACTGAGCAGAAAGAAAAGGTCAGAAATTATGTTCATTTTCAGGTTTTATGTTTTAATTGTTAGATGATAAAAAGTCAACAGATAAAACTTTCAAAGAACAAATATATTTTATGAATTGTTAAGATTGTTATTTTTCTGCCCACCGACAAAAGTAGAGGGGCATTATGTTTTCTGGTCTGTACGTTCATTCGTTCGTCTGTTGGTCCGTTCGCCCCGCTTCAGGTTAAAGTTTTTGGTCAAGGTAGATTTTGATGAGGTTGAAGTCCAATCAACTTGAAACTTAGTACACATGTTCCTAATGATATAATCTTTCTAATTTTAATGCCAAATTATACTTTTGACCCAAATTTCATGGTCCACTAAACATAGAAAATGAAAGTGCAAGTTTCAGTTTAAAGTTTTTGGTCAAGGTAGTTTTTGATGAAGTTGAAGTCCAATCAACTTGAAACTTAGTACAAATGTTCTTTATGATATGATCTTTCTAATTTTAATGGCAAATTAGAGTTTAGACCCCCAATTTCATGTTCAACTGAATATAGAAAATAATAGTGTGAGTGGGGCATCAGTGTACTGGGGACACATTCTTGTTTTTTCTAATTTGTTTCCTGTCAAGATTTTTTTTATGAGGGTTCGTTAAAATACACAGGGGTTCTCAATAGTTGAGGTCATCTGTCACATGACCACTGACAAAGTTTCTGAGATAATACAGGCACATACATATTGAGTTTCCTATTGATACATTTCAGAGTGCAGGACCTGAAGAAACAGATTGATCTTCTTAAAAGTGAATTAGAGACAACAGTCCAGACAGAAGACATAGGGGTTAATATTATTTATTATTATTAGAAGATTTGTTTGTGAAAATTAAATACACGAAACAAACAGTGCCTGTATAATTATCTACAATTACTTTCCTGCTAATCAGTGTGTTATCTAATAGACGAACCAACTTGGTGTTCTCATGGTAGTGTGCTCAAGTCAAGTGCATGAGTTTGTGGGTACTGTCTGATGGTAGTGTGCTCAACTGGGTGCATGAGTGTGTGAGTACTGTCTCATGGTAATGTGCTCAACTCGGGTGCATGAGTTTGTGGGTACTGTCTCATGGTAATGTGCTCAACTGGGTGCATGAGTGTGTGAGTACTGTCTCATGGTAATGTGCTTAACTCAAGTGCATGAGTGTGTGGGTACAATCTCTAACCTCATCAAGCAATAGAGTTCAAAATGGCAATTAATAAGTAGTAAGTGTATTGTCAATTAGTATATATAGTTACATTAAAAGGTCCAATTGATAGTTAAATCACATCTAATTTTATTGTGAGGGTAATAGTAAGATAATCTTCAATAATTGAAGGATCGCTAGAAACCTAAAGGCGAAGATGAGTAAAAAATTAGTGTGCATATTCATCTGTTATATAAATTTAATAGAAACCAGTTCATAATTAAATCACATATAATTAGCTCACCTGGCCCGAAGGGCCAAGTGAGCTATTCCCATCACTTTGCGTCCGGCGTCCGTCGTCGTCGTCCGTCGTCCGTCGTCGTCGTCCGTCGTCGTTAACTTTTACAAAAATCTTCTCCTCTGAAACTACTGGGCCAAATCAAACCAAACTTGGCCACAATCATCATTGGGGTATCTAGTTTAAAAAATGTGTGGCGTGACCCGGTCAACCAACCAAGATGGCCGCCACGACTAAAAATAGAACATAGGGGTAAAATGCAGTTTTTGGCTTATAACTCAAAAACCAAAGCATTTAGAGCAAATCTGACATGGGGTAAAAATGTTTATCAGGTCAAGATCTATCTGCCCTGAAATTTTCAGATGAATCGGTCAATCGGTTGTTGGGTTGCTGCCCCTGAATTGGTAATTTTGAGGAAATTTTGCTGTTTTTGGTTATTATCTTGAATATTATTATAGATAGAGATAAACTGTAAACAGCAATAATGTTCAGCAAAGTAAGATCTACAAATAAGTCAACATGACCAAAATGGTCAGTTGACCCGTTTAGGAGTTATTGCCCTTTATAGTCAATTTTTAACCATTTTTCGTTAATTAAAGTAATCTTTTACAAAAATCTTCTTCTCTGAAACTACTGAGCCAAATTAATCCAAACTTGGCCATAATCATCTTTGGGGTATCTAGTTTAAAAAATGTGTGGCGTGACCTGGTCAACCAACCAAGATGGCCGCCACGGCTAAAAATAGAACAAAGGGGTAAAATGCAGTTTTTGGCTTATAACTAAAAAACCAAAGCATTTTGAGGAAATCTGACAGAATAAAAATGTTTATTAGGTCAAGATCTATCTGCCCTGAAATTTTCAGATGAATCGGTCAATCGGTTGTTGGGTTGCTGCCCCTGAATTGGTAATTTTGAGGAAATTTTGCTGTTTTTGGTTATTATCTTGAATATTATTATAGATAGAGATAAACTGTAAACAGCAATAATGTTCAGCAAAGTAAGATCTACAAATAAGTCAACATGACCAAAATGGTCAGTTGACCCGTTTAGGAGTTATTGCCCTTTATAGTCAATTTTTAACCATTTTTCGTAAATTAAAGTAATCTTTTACAAAAATCTTCTCCTCTGAAACTACTGGGCCAAATTAATCCAAACTTGGCCACAATCATCTTTGGGGTATCTAGTTTAAAAAATGTGTGGCGTGACCTGGTCAACCAACCAAGATGGCCGCCACCGCTAAAAATAGAACATAGGGGTAAAATGCAGTTTTTGGCTTATAACTCAAAAACCAAAGCATTTTGAGGAAATCTGACATGGGATAAAAATGTTTATCAGGTCAAGATCTATCTGCCCTGAAATTTTCAGATGAATCGGTCAATCGGTTGTTGGGTTGCTGCCCCTGAATTGGTAATTTTGAGGAAATTTTGCTGTTTTTGGTTTATATTTTGAATATTATTATAGATAGAGATAAACTGTAACAGCAATAATGTTCAGCAAAGTAAGATCTACAAATAAGTCAACATGACCAAAATGGTCAGTTGACCCGTTTAGGAGTTATTGCCCTTTATAGTCAATTTTAACCATTTTTCATAAATTAAATTAATCTTTTACAAAAATCTTCTCCTCTGAAACTACTGGGCCAAATTAATCCAAACTTGGCCACAATCATCTTTGGGGTATCTAGTTTAAAAAATGTGTGGCGTGACCTGGTCAACCAACCAAGATGGCCGCCACCGCTAAAAATAGAACATAGGGGTAAAATGCAGTTTTTGGCTTATAACTCAAAAACCAAAGCATTTTGAGGAAATCTGACATGGAATATAAATGTTTATCTGGTCAAGATCTATCTGCCCTGAAATTTTCAGATGAATCGGTCAATCGGTTGTTGGGTTGCTGCCCCTGAATTGGTAATTTTGAGGAAATTTTGCTGTTTTTGGTTATTATCTTGAATATTATTATAGATAGAGATAAATTGTAAACAGCAATAATGTTCAGCAAAGTAAGATCTACAAATAAGTCAGCATGACCAAAATGGTCAGTTGACCCCTTTAGGAGTTATTGCCCTTTATAGTCAATCTTTAACCATTTTTCATAAATATAAGTAATCTTTTACAAAATCTCCACTGAAACTACTAGGCCACAATCATCTTTGGGGTATCTAGTTTGAAAAATGTGTCCGATGACCTGGCCATTCAACCAAGATGGCCGCCACGGCTAAAAATAGAACATAGGGGTAAAATGCAGTTTTTGGCTTATAACTATGAACTCAAAGCATCTAGAGCAAATCTGACAAGAAGTTAAATTGTTAATCAAGTCAATATCTATCTGCCCTGAATTTTTCAGATGAATTGGACAACTGGTTGTTGGGTTGCTGCCCTCCAATTGGTAATTTTTAAAGAAATTTTGTCGTTTTTGGTTATCTTGAATACTATTATAGATAGCGATAAACTGTAAACAGCAATAATGTTCAGCAAAGTAAGATCTACAAATAAGTCAACATGACCTAAATGGTCAATTGACCCCTTAAGGAGTTATTGCCCTTTATAGTCAATTTTTAACAATTTTCATTAATTTGGTAAATATATGTAAATTTTTACAAAATATAGTTCTCTGTTACTAATGGGCAAAGTTCATTATAGATATAATTGTAAGAAGCAAAATCGTTCAGTAAAGTAAGAACTTCAAACACATCACCATCACCAAAATACAATTTTGTCATGAATCCATTTGTGTCCTTTGTTAAATATGCACATAGACCAAGGTGAGCGACACAGGCTCTTTAGAGCCTCTAGTCTTATTTTGTAGCCACAAATTGAGAAGGTAACTCAGGAAATGAGAAAAATTTGTCATGAGATGGAGCAGATGTCTCAGGATGGAGACCTAATACGAAGAGATATAGTAATAATTAGGAATGATATTAATTGTAAGTTAGGGTGAAAAAAATAAAGAAGAATAGATTTTATGTTATGTTAAGAATGAATTATTCGCAAGCATTTTGAAAATTTACATTCTAGTGTGACATTCTACTTTCGCTTTGGAAGCAAAGCCATTTTTTAATTCCAATAGAACATAAACAAAACATTCTTGACAGTTTGGATAATCTAAGGGATAATAATCCAAGGGATAATAATCCAAAGAGTTATTGGAATCTCATTAAAGAATTAAAAGAAGATATTTCGGATGGTCCAGAAAATTCTATTCAAAGTAATGTCTGGTTTTCATATTTTCAATCTTTAAATTTTAACTCTGACAAATTTAAAGACAGATAAGAGGAAATTAGTAAGAAATAAAAAATTTAGAAAAAATCCAACTTTTTGTGATCTAGATTACAAAATAACCCTAAAAGAAATTTTGGATGCTATAAATAAACTAAAGAATAATAAAGCTGCAGGATTGGATGGTATTCCAAATGAGATATTAAAATCAGGGGGAAGAATATTTATACCCCCGCTTTGAAAAAAAGGGGGGTATACTGTTTTACCTCTGTCTGTCCTTCAGTCAGTCCATCAGTCCTTCAGTGTCAGTCAGTCTGTCCGTCCCATGAATATTTTTCGTCACATTTTTCTAAGGAACTACACTACCAGGATTTATGAAATTTGGTTTCAGGCTTGATATAAGTCAGCTATACTGTGTGATGCGTTTTCAGATTCATCACTCGACAACTTCCTGTTTACCGAACACTTGTATCCTTTTCACACCTGATAGCCAAGTTGAAAATTTTTCGTCACATTTTTCTCAGGAACTGCACTACCAGGATTTCTGATATTTGGTTTCAGACTTGATATAAGTCAGCTATATCGTGTGATGCGTTTTCAGATTCATCACTCGACAACTTCCTGTTTACCGAACACTTACCATTTTATTTCGTCGCATTCTTCTCAGGAACTATAATTCCAGGATTTCTGAAATTTGGTTTCAGGATTTATATGAGTCAGCTATACCGTGTGATGCGTTTTCAGATTCATCACTCGACAACTTCCTGTTTACCGAACACTTACCATTTTATTTCGTCGCATTCTTCTCAGGAACTATAATTCCAGGATTTCTGAAATTTGGTTTCAGGATTTATATAAGTCAGCTATACCGTGTGATGCGTTTTTAGATTCATCACTCGACAACTTCCTGCTTACGGAACACTACTATCATTTTACACATGATGGCCAAGTTGAAAATTTTCGTCGCATTTTTCTCAGGAACTACAATGCCAGGATTTCTGAAATTTGGTTTCAGGGTTTATATAAGTCAGCTATACTGTGTGATGCGTTTTCATATTCATCACTCAGCAACTTCCTGTTTACCGTTTTAATTTAGTATTCTGCTCTGGAACATACCCTCTCAAATGGTCATTATCTTATCTATGTCCAATTTTTAAAGGAAGGATTCCTATTAAACCTGAAAATTACAGAGGCATAGCAATAAATTCATGCTTTGGAAAATTATTTAACAGTATTCTTAATAAAAGACTTGACATTCATCTTGATAAAAATAATATAATTCATCCATGTCAGATTGGTTTTTTCAAAAAGAGTAGAACATCTGATCATATGTTTGTTTTAAAAACCTTATTAGACAAATATACTAACAAAAAAGAGGGGAAAATTTATGCTTGCTTTGTGGACTTTAAAAAGGCTTTCAACAGGGTCATACACTGTGTTATTAAATATAAATTATTGGAAAATAACATATCTGGAAAATTTTATACTATTTTAAAAGATGTGTACAGCAATGTATTAACACCATCTTTCAGCTCGCTAGTTGGGGTAAGACAAGGGGATGTTATAAGTCCAAACTTATTTAAGCTTTTCATTAACGATCTGATGCTGTTGATATCAATGGGCGTAGAATTTATTGTCTTATGTACGCCGATGACATTATTGTATTATCAAACACTAAAAAAGGTCTTCAAAACCGACTTGATATATTGCATACTTATTGTATTGACCGGTGTCTAGATGTAAACTTGTCCAAAACAAAACTTTTAATTTTAAACAAGCCTGGAAATTTTTTGAAGGAATCGCTTTATTTAGATAAAGAGGCTATTGAATGTGTTAATAAATGTACATATTTAGAGATAGTCTTTACTTCTAGTGGTCTTTTTCAACAGGGGAAAGAAGAGCTATTCAAAAAATCCTTAAAGGCAAAATGTAAATTACAAAAATCCATGTCAGCTTGTAATCCAAGTTTTGATACTGCAATTCATTTATATGATCACACAATAAAACCAATTTTATTATATTGTAGTGAAATTAGGGGTTCATTTAGAATTAACTCTGCTGCTTGCAAGAAAAAAAGTGATTATCTATTTGAATTAATCTACATAAATGATTATTTGGAAAAATCATATTTCAGATATTTAAAGTATATTCTTGATGTAAATAAGACAGCCTCAAATTTAGCAGTGTTATCAGAAGTTGCAAGATTTCCTCTTTATATTTCTGTCATTATATCTATGGTAAACTATGTACACAGGCTTAACAAATTGGACGAAGGCTTACTTTATGATGCTTATCTTTGTAATAAAATTTTAGATGCAGGAAACATTAATTGTTGGTATTCATCTATGAGATATGTACTTCAATCACTTGATATACAAAATTTAGATACAAAGCTCAATAAATCAATTACTAGTAGATTTGTAAAATGTAAACTTTATAACAGTTTTAAAACATTTTGGTTGGTCAAAAGATCTGAAACCTTATCACAAGGTAATAGTAAATTAGAAAATTATTTCAACCTCAAGACTGACTTTGTAAAGGAGGCTTATTTATCAATTAAAGATTTTAGTATAAGGAGAGCTATATGTAAAATGAGAATAAGTGCTTATGATCTTTGAATTGAGAAAGATAGATATAATAAAAAATACATAGAGAGAACTCAAGGTCTATTAGGCTGTAACTGATAAGGACCAAGATCTTTGGCACCCTGATATATATATGAATAATGTCTACAGCATTCTAAAATTAAAATAAACTAATTTTATTTCAGCAAACCAACAACAATTAAAAGAAATCCAGAATGTAGAAAATAAGAAATTAGAAATCCTTCGACAAAAACATAAGCATACTTATGACGCTGTTATGTGGTGTAAAGAAAACAAAAACAAATTTCAAGGAGAGGTTCACTTACCAATGATGATGACTGTGAGTTCACCATAAAACTATGGTTATAAACATGTAAGGTGCTCCAAGCAATGTTTTAACCTTGTCCCTATTTCTGTCAATAAAAGATCACCTTGCTTACTGCTTTTGAATTATATTTGTATAACAATGAGTTGCGGTTCTAGATAGTGTTTCAATCTGCATGAAGTAATGCTGACTAAATAACAAATTTGCCAAAAATTTGTGATGAAAAATATTCTTGTCATCACTTTTGTGTTGTGCACGCTGAATTTTATGCCCCACCTACGATAGTAGAGGAGCATTATGTTTTCTGGTCTGTGCCTCCGTTCGTACGTCCGTCCGTTCGTCTGTGCGTCTGTTCAGGTTAAAGTTTTTGGTCAAGGTAGTTTTTGATGAAGCTGAAGTCCAATCAACTTGAAACTTGATACACTTGTTGCTTATGATATGATCTTTCTAATTTTAAAGCCAAATTATACTTTTGACCCCAATTTCATGGTTCACTAAACATAGAAAATGAAATTGGGAGTTTCAGGTTAAAAGTTTTTGGTCAAGGTAGTTTTTGATGAAGCTGAAGTCCAATCAACTTGAAACTTAGTACACTTGTTGCTTATGATATGATCTTTCTAATTTTAAAGCCAAATTAGACTTTTGACCCCAATTTCACGGTTCACGAAACATAGAAAATGAAAGTGGGAGTTTCAGGTTAAAGTTTTTGGTCAAGGTAGTTTTTGATGAAATTGAAGTCTAGTCAACTTGAAACTTAGTACATATGTTCCCTATAGTATAATCCTTCTAATTTTAAATCCAAATTAGATTATTACCCAATTTCACAGTCCATGGAACATGGAAAAGGATAGTGCGAGTGGGGCATCTGTGTACTTTGGACACATTCTTGTTACCACAGTTTTTGGTAAGTTATTGCATAATACCTAAAGAGGTGGAAAGTGGCTTTAATTCTAGTTGACCCATTGACCCGTTCCGTGCCTTGTCCACACCTTTTTCTGCAAATGAGGGTATTCATGACATTCTAACATATTTATAAATGAGTGAGATATGTTAAAAATGTATCTGTACTTGTAAACATTTGCATGCAAGAACAAACCCACTTTTAACTGATTTGTCCTCAATTGATGCAAGTAAAAGATGTGAGTTATATGTCTGTGAGACTGCAATTCAAGGACACACAAAAAACATATCTGTATAAGATAATATATACATGCAACTTGGTTGTCTTTTATATCCCATCTTTCTCCCTACATTACACAGCAGACTAGAGAACAATTATTTTGAAATATAGCTCAAAATACAAATATAGAAATTTGTCAAATTTGAGGATTAACCTACTTAACAAGTTTATTATTTACTTCTTAACTTTAATAAGGATACAGTAATAAAAAAAAACCAGAAGATTATAAATATGTTAACCAAACTTTCAATTTATGTTGCAGATTAATCCAAAAGATGCCTCAATGGCTAAATTTATAGAGATGCACATACGTGCCGATGATCTCAAGGCGTTTGTTTTTGAGAATTCTAATGATTATAATCTATTCATGTCCACAATGAGAGATGAGCAAGGACTAAAAGTTAATGCTTTGAAAGTTCCACAGAAACCAGTTAGTGAATATGTTCCTACCAAAAGCATTGAAAATTATAGGTAAAATGTATTGTAAAGTTTTAAGAATACAAAAATCTTTTGAAATAGTTTTTTTATGCCCTGTCTACGATAGTAGTAGGGGCATTATGTTTTCTGGTCTGTGCGTCCGTTCGTCCGTCTGTTCGTTCGTCCGTTCGTCCGTCTGTCCCATATCAGGTTAAAGTTTTTGGTCAAGGTAGTTTTTGATGAAGTTGAAGTCCAATCAACTTGAAACTTAGTATACATGTGCCCTATGATATGATCTTTCTAATTTAAATGCCAAATTAGAGTTTTGACCCCAATTTTACGGTTCACTGAACATAGAAAATGATAGTGCAAATTTCAGGTCAAAGTTTTTGGCTTCAGGTTAAAGTTTTTGGTCAAGGTAGTTTTTGATGAAGTTGAAGTCCAATCAACTTGAAACTTAGTATACATGTGCCCTATGATATGATCTTTCTAATTTAAATGCCAAATTAGAGTTTTGACCCCAATTTTACGGTTCACTGAACATAGAAAATGATAGTGCAAATTTCAGGTTAAAGTTTTTGGCTTCAGGTTAAAGTTTTTGGTCAAGGTAGTTTTTGATGAAGTTGAAGTCCAATCAACTTGAAACTTAGTATACATGTGCCCTATGATATGATCTTTCTAATTTAAATGCCAAATTAGAGTTTTGACCCCAATTTTACGGTTCACTGAACATAGAAAATGATAGTGCAAATTTCAGGTTAAAGTTTTTGGCTTCAGGTTAAAGTTTTTGGTCAAGGTAGTTTTTGATGAAGTTGAAGTCCAATCAACTTGAAACTTAGTATACATGTGCCCTATGATATGATCTTTCTAATTTAAATGCCAAATTAGAGTTTTGACCCCAATTTTACGGTTCACTGAACATAGAAAATGATAGTGCAAATTTCAGGTTAAAGTTTTTGGTCAAGGTAGTTTTTGATAAAGTAGAAGTCCAATCAACTTGAAACTTAGTATACATGTTCCCTTTGATAAGATCATTCTAATTTTAATGCCAAATTAGAGAATTTAGTCCAATTTCACAGTCCTTTAAACATAGAAAATGATAGTGCGAGTGGGGCATCCGTGTACTGTGGACACATTCTTGTTTTATCATCTTTTTAGCATAAAATTGAGAAAGGAAATGGGGAATGTATCAAAGCGACAACAACCTGACCATAGAGCAGAAATGTGAAAACATACCACATAATGGTATAATTTTAGAATAACTAATCAAAGAATTCAAATAGAGAAAAATATTCAATGAGTGATCAAACAATACATTAATTCACGAATGCGCATGACTTAATTATCAGTGTTGTTCGTTCACAAGTTGAATATTTTTCGATATTTGAATTCTTTGATTAGTTATTCTTTTTATAACATTGACAAATGACATATTTTATGAAATTAATGTAGAAAATGTAAGGAACTGTATCTTTTTTCTTACACATTCACAATTTTTTTTATCCGACGTTATCCACACCTTGACAACGCCTATTGTTGTATGACGTCAGAGAATGTGAAATTATTGATTTTTATTTAACTGGGAAATCAATGTAATTGACTGCAACCATTGTAATAATGTTTTTTTTATCTGCACAGACCTCAAGATCATTTAACAAGATTGATTTTACTTCTATACTGAGGGATTAACTGACCAAACTTACTGTTTAGCCTCCTCACTTTAAGATATCATTGTCCGTCCATTGTCAACATGTCCGAAAATAACTCACTAATTTGCATAAAACTTAGATGAATTGTTTACATCTATAGACGTGAGCTCCCTTTCGATTGTTATAAATTTTAGATGTTATGTTTTTGAGTTATTGGGTTTTGTTCATTTAAAAAGGTGGATTTTCCAGTTATCAGACATATCAATAATGTTCTGAACAGTTCATATGAAACTTTATTGAATTATTTGCATCTATTACCATAAGCTCATTTCCTATTTTTATCAATTTGCGATTTTTTATATTTTCGAGTTGTAGAATTTTATTTATAAACAAGTGGGTTTTTTTTGGACATAAACTCAGAAGTGATTTGAGTAGTTTTCAGTGATATTGAATATAAATTATTTACCTTTCAGACATTACGGGTTCCAGAGTTACCTGAATGATTATATATCTTGTCCTGATGGTATTGTATAGTGATAATGAATGTAGATTATCTCCCTTTTAGACGTTACGGGTTCCAGAGTTACCTGAAGGATTATATATCTTGTCCTGATGGTATAATGAGATACCTATGTACTCAATAGAGAGTCCATGCTAAATGTAGATTATCTCCTTTTAGACGTTACGGATTCTAGAGTTACCTGAAGGATTATATATCTTGTCCCGGTGGTATAATGAGATACCTCTGTGCTCAGTACAGAGTCCATGCTAAATGTAGATTATCTCCCTTTCAGACGTTACGGGTTCCAGAGTTACCTGAAGGATTATATATCTTGTCCGGATGGTATTATGAGATACCTCTGTGCTCAGTACAGAGTCCATGCTATTCCTGTAGGAGATCGTAGGAGTAAAGAACGTGTAGAGGATATTTTGGCCCAGTGTCCAGAGTTTTCCATGTTTTATACCATTGATAGTCAGGTAATGACAATAGAATTCTTGTACTAGTCTTTTGTAATAGCAGGAAGAAATCAAGTATGTTAGGAATGGGACACTATGTTACTATATATCAATGAAAAAACAGAATTTAAAGATAGACAGTTGAGACCAGGGTAAAAAGTGTTTTTTTTTAAAAAGCAAATGGCCAACATTTTATAAAATGCAACACAAAATATTTTTTGTTTTGAGCTTTTGCTCACAATATCTTGTTTATAAATTTGATCTAAAGGTTCAGTCTTTAAAGTCACAATGTGTCCTCTTTTTTATACCCCATTTATGGGTATTATGTTTTCTGGTCTATTCATTCGTTCGTCTGTCCGTCCGTCTGACTAAGTTTTTGGTCAAGGTAGTTTATGATGAAGTTGAAGTCCAATCAACTTGAAACTTAGTACACATGTTCCCTATGATATGATCTTTTTAATTTTAATGCCAAATTAGAGTTTTTACCCCAATTCCATGGTTCACTGAACATAGAAAATGATAGTGCAAGTGGAGCACCTGTGTACTATGGACTCATTCTTGTTTATATAGCTTTAGAATAATGAATTTTAAATATATCTATATCCAGTTGAAAGAACCACTTAGCCTAATAAATCTTATAATGAAATTAATAATAAAACAATTTTCTTTCAGTACCAAGTTAAAAGATCAAGATATGATGGAAGTATATCTTCTAGAAGTTCAAAGATTAGGTATAATATTATATTCATTATTAACTAGCCTATAGGTTCTGCTTTCTCGTTTTTCTTTTCAATACAATTTCTGCTGACAGCCAAACTTTCAACCTGTATTTACCCATTCATAGACTGCTTCGAGAATTGACTTAGGAGTATCAGAACTTACAAGCATAGTTGAGGGCAAAATGCACCAGTGAAATTTAGTTAATATAATTAAATGCAATTCATTTAGTTTGCCAATGCTTATGTTTTGATTTCCTCCAAAAAATACAAAAAACATAAAACAAAAAACGTTCCTAACCAAAAATCAAAGATGAAGTATAATCAATCATAAATATTAAGTGTCAATCACAATGTAGGCCATTTTTTGTTTTTGTGTTCCTCAAGCTACACTTTTCATTAAGAACAACTCTCTTAAGAAACATTTTTAAGATGCATGCTTCACTGCACTATCTATATATTACAGAGATCCAACATGGCTTATAGCGTCTGGTGATAATTCAAGAGAAGTTATGCTAGAAACACAGATAAGAGTAAGTAATTCTACCTCATGGCAATACATATTTAATCTGTAAGGGAAAAGTTTACTAATTGTTTGATTTATAATCATACCAATCGTGTATTAGTTGGGCGTTCCTTTTGGATGTTCTTGATTTGTTTTTATATCCTCCAACTTCATTAAAAATATCAGACCATAACAAAATTTAGCCTTTTAACATTTAAATGCTTTATATGTACTCTTTTTGAAGCTCATTAGAAATTGCAAAATGTTTTAGAGATGATACTTTATATATTGATACCTTAGGTATGAATTTTGTGAATGGCATTCGTCTATTGTCCTTGACCTCATTTTGATGGTTTTATTGGTGTATGGAATGATTGTCAGATATACAAATAAAAAAGAAGATGGGGTATGATTGCCAATGAGATAACTCTTCACCAGAGACCAAATGACACAACTAAGTGTCATTGTATGGCCTTCAACAATGAGAAAAGCCTATATTGCATAGTCAGCTATAAAATATATCTGTTTGGCAAGGTTCAGATTACCCTTCTCACAAAACCCTGTTATTTGGCAGCAGACAGGGTAATTTAAGCTGCCATCATGACCCATCTAGTTTTGAATAGTGATATAACTTTTGTACTCATTGTGTACGAGATATTCCCTTTATTTTTTACAGCAATTACAAGCTCAGTTCAAAACTAAAGAAGAGGAGTACAATAGTAAACAGAAAATGTCCAAGCAACTAGATACCAAGTTAAATCAGAAAAGAGAAGAAAAGGTCATTAAATTTTCTTTTAGAATACAATTGTTTGCAGTTACGCTAAAAACATATCTTTCTCCCTGCCGGTATTTATTGTATTGTTACCTCAGTATGATGCATTGCTTGTAGAGATGTAACAGAGATAAATACATGCTGGACACTATTCCTTTGATATTTGCTACTAGTTTCCCATTTAACAATATTGATGCCGTGACCAGCAGTGATCTGGAAGGATTTTTTCTCTATGGGCCCAGGGCCCCTCAAAATTAAATTCAAGGGGCCATTTTAAAAAATAATGGGCCATGTTGTCAAATGAATGGGCCATTTGAATTGACTACAGTGAAAAAAGTAAAAAAGTGTATATCTCGGCAAAGAGATGGTGGTACTTACCTTTATGATTTTAAATAATATTATAGATATTGTGCCTGTGATTTTGTTATTTCAATTCAACAAAGAATGTAAAATAATTTCTTCCAAACCAGATAATATTTAAGATATCCTTTATTTATAATGTTTCTACTGCTACTGTTGTCTTGTTCATGTGCATGGGTTTTTTTTACATTAAATTTGGGTCTTCGTCGATACCATACTTATTCCCGACGTTCCGTATTAGAGGACGTATTTGGCATTTCCTCTGCACTTTTTGTATTATTATTACTTCATCATGATGACAACAATAACAGTAGAGAGTATCATTAATTGATAAAACAAAACAACAATTCGCTGAAGGCATGTTTACAAAATGTCAAAACAAGCCAAAGACCAAAAAGTGACAAGGACAGTTAGTCGCCTTTTATGGAGACAAAAACTATATTCATAAAAAGGCTTTGGGTTTTTTCAATCGAAATAGTAGCAAGCTGAACTAAGTTAAAAGATAATAATTAGAGACAAATCTCGTCTGTACTAGCCAAATTTTACAAATTTAAGGTTGTAAAAAATCATATCATGAATGATGGATAAATTAATTACGTTTTTTGGGTAATCAGTTACACCCCATGGTTCTATTATTTCCATAGGAAAACACCCGAGACGTCCCAAAAATATATAGGTGCTCCTATCATTGGAGGAACATTACACAGTTGTGTACACACACATGGCGGCACGGAACACGATCGGAAATCCATTTGACGATATCTAAACGTATCGAAACGAAGTGAAAAATATCGTGCGCCACGTGGGCGCTTACATAAGTCACTCTATGCGCCATTTATGGTCGATATGCGCTATAGGCGCAGGGCGCACGACCTTCCCGATCACTGGACCAGGATAAATGCTCTATCGTATTTGATACAAATGGTTGTTTTAAAAGATGATAAAATTGAGAATGGAAATGGGGAATGTGCCTAAGCGACAACAACCCGACCATAGAGCAGACAACAGCTGAAGGCTACTAATGGGTCTTCAATGTAGTGAGAAACTTCAGCATACATACTTCAGCTGGCCCCTAAACAAATATGCATACTAGTTCAGTGATAATGGACGTCATATTAAACTCCGAATTATACACAAGAAACTAAAATTCAAAATCATACCAGACTAACAAAGGCCAGAGGCTCCTGACATGGGACAGGTGAAAAACTGCGGCAGGGTTAAACATGTTTTTTGAGATCTCAACCCTCCCCCTATACCTCTAACCAATGTAGAAAAACAAACGCACAACAATACACACCGTAAAACTCAGAATATGAAACAAAAGAATATAAAAAAACAACTTTAAAACATGCCTTCTAATATTTTATACCTAACTGCTGTATAAGTTTGTTATACTGATTGACTGTTCATGTTCTTTGTTAAATGGCTTAACTGAAGATTTGTTTGATAAATAAACATACTTTTATTGTGAACCTTGCAATATGATAAAGCAATTTCATAATTTCAAATCTGTGTCTTGAATAGTAATTTTAAAGTTTTTTTTGTATTGTGTGATTTGTAACAGCCCTCTGAAAATATAAACAAAAAAACTTTCTAATGTTGCAGAAAGAATTAAGTCAGAAAAAGGATGTCAAGAAAAGACTCCAGTCCCAGATTGATTCCAAGATTCAAAGGTTTGTCTGAAACATTTTAAAGTTGATGAGTTCCATAAATCATTCATTTTGAATAATAAAGATACTTATATAGACCGCATACTCGACTTATCGCCTTATTTGATGTCTTTGATGTGATCCGTCACAATTCTCCATTATGATCTCTCTATAAAATAATGATGTGTCTCTGAATATCAAATAACTTGCAATCACAATAGAATTTACAATAATTAATTGATATTTTATCAGTTTTTTGTGTAATGACAATTTTTAAGAAATGTCATGGTGGGGAGTGTTAGATTTGAAATGTAATTCCAAATTGTTGGGTTACTTCATTTATTATTACTGAATTTATTTATTTTATTTATAATGCTTGTAGATACTATTTTGGGGTATTTGCGCATATGTAACGTTGCGCTCATGAACATTATAATATTTCCCGTTTTTAAGTTTTATGACGTTTCGCTTTTGACGTACGTTACGTTGTCTAGTTTTTTACTCATTGCATGTTATTTGATATTCGGAGACACATCATTATATTATAGAGAGATCATAATCGGTAAGAGATAATTTATGTACATTTTTAAGAACAATATTTATTAAAGAATATTAATATTTATTCTAATTAACTTTTTAATTTAACAAGTTACTTATGAAGCGTGAAAGAAAGTGAATCATATTGTTTGATTAGTATTATGCCTTTAGTTTTTTAAGTTATAGTTTTACTTACGATGTATGTTTATGTGTATTTGTATTTTATTGTAGAGAATCGGTTGTTATGATATAGTATATGAAGCCAAAATTATATGTAGTTTTGAAGAATAAAGATACTTATATAGACTGCATACTCGACTTATCGCCTTATTTGATGTCTTTGATGTGATTCGTTACAGAATTGTTTATTAAAAGTTTACTGAGCAGCAATAAGCCAAGACTTTGTTTGATATTTATTATGTTTATTCAGTTGGAAATTTGATACTAAGATATAAAAATGAGGAAATGTAATAAGATTGCTTATGAGACAACCATCCACCAGAAATAAAATGAATTTTGGTAAGATAACAAAGTGGTATTAAAAAAAAGAATGCTAGTTTATACCATTTAATCTGCATTCTAGGAGGAAAGAATGTAGGAATAACCCCAGAAAATGTACACAGAGATAAAGACATCAAAGCAAAAAAAAAATGAAATTTTAATCAAGGAGGTATTTTCACATATACGTATATATTAATTACTTATAATTATGATTTTTTTTTGTTAGAATGAAAACAGAAGAAGCTGAGGCTGTTAATTTGCAGACAGAAGAAGAGAGTGCATTAAAAGAAATTAGAGGATATAACAAGAAAAAATGTACATCACTACAGAAGTTAAAAGACTATACAAGGGTAAACAAATTATCTAAAACAACAGCATTCACACTCACTCGAAAATTACTTCCTGACAGTCAGATGTTCCTTACCTGGTCTTGGTCACATATTGATTATTTCCTGACTATGATAGTATGGAGGCATTTTAATTTCTTGTCTGTACATTTATCCCTTAGTTCATCCAGTTTCAGGTTAAAGTTTACCATGAGGTTATTTTCACATCAGCTTGACACACATGTTGACTGTGGAGTGAATTAAAAAAAAATATGCATATTAGGGTTTGACAAAAATTTCATAGTGAGCTGAATTTAATAGTATGTGCAGACTTGTTTTAAGGAAACTTATTCTTTAAGAATTGAATGCTTCTTTTTGTAACTTCATTGGGGTGTAAAAGCGTTGACCGAAATACATTTCCGCGCTTCATTCTAAAAATGTGTGCACGGTCAACGCTTTTACAACCATATGAAGTTACAAAAAGAAGCATTAAATACTTATAATTACATTTTTTTAACTAGGATCATGGAAACACGATTTTTATCAAGTTTTTATTTAATTTACCAGTGCACTTTATTGTGGGACCTCGTGTCATCATGAATGATAAATTTTATTGTGTAATGCAATTGCTTAAGGAATAACAAGAGATTGCAGTGTAGCCAATCAGAATAACGCATTATAATGAAACATACATCTAATGTAATTATTTGTTAATGATATTTAGGTTCATCAGGGTTTAAGCTAGGATTTTGAGGGCTTTAGTCACTTTTGCACGCTATTAAAATCAACTTATTTTGTGTAAAAGCAAGGGACCAATGATGTATATTACTAGCTTCATCTTTTGACTTTGTCAGATTTTAAGGAATTGAGGCAGACAGGCAGGCACCAGCATGATTGGCAGTTATTGTATAATTTGACTGTATTGGCCATTATTATGAAAGATTCTGACATGGAATCCAGAAATTTAGTTCACAAGTTCTCTTCAGTTTGTTCCAGGGGTCATTCTTGATCAACAAAAAAAACAAGGAATCACAGCAGAAATTAACTTACAATAATTATTTCACTGCATAATCATTATCCATATAAAAGGTCTAAATCGATATTTGGAAATCATTTCTATCAAGTTGGAAATGTATAAAATCCTTTTTGGAACTATTATAATGACTGAAAGGAGCTTGTAAACAAATCAACAATAGATCACGTTTACTACTTTCGGTTTTAAAATGAAACGAAAACGGGAAGTGACACGTGGGAGTCCGGATTCATCAGGAAATTATAATTTTTTTATTTAAATTCCTTTAATAAGAGATATATATTTGTCTCTCTCGTTTATTGATTCTAAATGATTTCGTATTTTACGTTTTTTAAAGTCTATAAATAGTCAAAGGAATACTTTCACGCATGCGTAGAACACAATACAGGAAGCACCTGTTTAACTCGTGAAAGTCTTGAATAAACACATTAACAAAGTTCTTTATTTTAAATAGAAATTGTCGAAAGTTTTTGATGACAATTTAAATCAAATATGACGAAAATGCCTTCGAATGACGAATCTACGACAAATGAACTTCAGATTGTGATCGTTTGAGAAATATTGAAATTCAAATGCGAACTGTCCGGGTTGTAACATTTTTGATTAATTGACGAAACTATATACTCCTGGTTGTTGAAATGAAATGTCGACTGACTGATTTTCCTGGGGAAATAATTATGATGGTCATTCAGTTGTGGGGTTTAATAATAATTAACGGATTAGTGACCCATCCGATGGCGATAAGCGGATTAGTTATATTCACAACTTTTAACACCTGATAAAAATGTTAATTACCTGGAGGTCATAAACTTGTCAAAAACATGAAGACAGGTAGATTTATAGTTTTTATTGCGAATTTTTTTTTACACTTTCAAAATTAAAGTACGAAATTGATTTGAAATACTTTCGTCAATGAGAAAACACTTTTACGAAAGTGACGAGCGCTAGCAAAATCACTGGGTCCATTGTTTGTTTGTTCTTTTTTACATTTTGATATTGTTGTATTTATTTAGTTTGGTTCAAATTTCTGCTGAATAATAGTGAAAGTTTTCTGAGGACTGACTTTATACCCCACCTATTTAGTAGGGGGGCATTATTCTTTCTTATCTGTGTATCTGTTCCTAAATCTACCTGTCAACACTAGTTCATACTTCTTATTGTAAACTAAGTACTGTTACCTTAATGAAAAGGAGACTGATTTGCTATTTATATTTCTATGTAATACTCTAGTGTATTTTGTTTTTTAGAAATGTATAGAACTGAGTACAGAGAAAGTGCGTTTAGGATTAAGACAAGCCATGTTTATTCATGAACAAGAACAGGTTGAAGAAGAGCTAAGAGAACAATCAGGAGTATTACAAAATTTTGAGGTAAAGATCTCTTTTATATTATCTGAACATCCATATTTTGATTTGAAGTACTAAGTTGTGCTAGTTGCTTATTATTTTATTACCAATATTAATGGTTTATTGAAATATTGATTGAGTTGTATTCAAAAACATTTTGGAGTATTATTTTAAAGTTGGGTATTGTTAATAGACAAGAGAACAGACAGATTGAACATAGACACACCACAGACATTGACTTTTAATAATTTTTAAATCAAAATGTTGATATTAAAAGAAAAATCTTCTAACAAGTAAAACGACAAGTTTGGAAAGCTATACAGTTACAATTATTTTTTATGGATACTCAAAATTCTAATTTTGGATGTTGGACTTTATAAAACTCAATGAATTAATTATCTTGAACTACTGATTTGAACAAACATTGTATTATGATGAGGTACAGGAAGAGTTTGGTTGCACTCTGTTGATTTTTATTGAAATGACCGTCTTTGAACCTTTAATTATCGAATTTCCACTCTAAAAGTGTCCTCAGGCTGTTTTTTTTTGTGTGTGGCCATTAGTTTCATTCCGGGGCATCTAACTAAGTATATTCAGTTTACTGATAAACATTTCTGTGCATAATAAATAGATAGTTAATATATCTTTGTTATACTGTAGAGAGCATTTGAAGAAATAAAAGAGAAGGTTAAAACTGCCAAAGAAATGGCAAAGAGATTGTTACAGGCAGCCAAGCATGTTACAAACACAGATGTCGATAGTGAACTGTCTCCAGAACTTAGACAGGTAAGTCCTCAGAGGTCATCTCCATAGTTAAAGTCATGAAAAGTGTTAGTGGTGAAACATAATGTTTATCCAATTCTTGAACCAATTCATGTATATATCATAAACTTAGTCTACTGTACACGATTTTCTCATTTTTTACGCAAATATATCGTATAATCGTCATTTTCTTTTTCTTTTTCTATTATGATTTAACAAATATGGCTGCTCATTAATTACCGTGTTTTGAAGCCGAAGTTTACCGATTGTCACCTTATAGTAAACAAATAAAAAAAAGCATGAGAGTTGAGCACGTGTTTAACATGTACAATCCGATAATTTTTTATTTCAATGACAGATCCATGCGTATTGTGATCACTGGATTTTTATGAGGAGGGTTACGCTCAGGTCACTATGCATACGGAAAATATGTCGGCGAATTGCTTCCTGGAAGGAAGCAATTAAAAATAAGTAAACTTTTTCTAAATGTGGACAAATTAAAGAATTTTCCTCAGAAAAAAGTATATGTACATAAGTTGTATAATGAAAACTATCCATTTAGTTATAAAAAACAGATGCATATTTTTTTTTATTTGAAGTTTCTTATGACTTTAATTAGATGGTGTCTGGACTAAAATACACATGAAATTCTGATGTATATTATAGAGTGCATACCTTGTTATAAACTGTTTATTTCAGACTTTTTGTCATTTGAAAAACATGTTTTAGTATGTTATAAATCAAATATGAGAATT
Source organism: Mytilus edulis (assembly GCF_963676685.1). Taxonomy (NCBI): domain Eukaryota; kingdom Metazoa; phylum Mollusca; class Bivalvia; order Mytilida; family Mytilidae; genus Mytilus; species Mytilus edulis. The sequence continues at coordinate 98,090,593 of NC_092347.1, forward strand.
TGAGTGTAATCAGTAAACATGATTTTGACAGCTAATGGGGCCCCCTTTGAATAAAATCAGTAAATTAAAACTGCAATGAACTGAAGGGAAATCAGATTATAATATATATTGCAATAATATAAACAAATTTAGGAAATTAAAAACTTATCAGGACAGTTGAGAGATGTTTTAGGGTTCAGTATTCAAGTTTCGTTACATGTTTTACTAAAAAATCCAAACTCAAACAAATATTGAATGAAAGTATCTTGAAATAAGAACTAAATTAAAGACAAGGTCTTAGCAGCTGTAGAAATCAGTCATGCAAAAAATGCATAAAATTTACATGTTTCACTGTATTTTTTAGAGCTTTGAGAGTTGTCCGTCGACTTTAGATGAGATTGATGCTGCCATTCATGAACAACAAGCCAGAGCTGATTCATTGTTCCAGACAGATGAAAGAGTAAGTCATTTACCTGTTAGATTTGTTGTTCAGTGTGTTGAAAACTTGCTGCAAATTAACGCTTATTTTAAAAAAAAAAAAATTGTTCATGAAACTTAGTATTTATTAGGTAAGATAGGCCCCCCCCCCCCATTACAGCTGATTTCAATGAGTATGTAGCTAAAGGTAATATCTTTGGTTAGCTTGCTTGCTGGCTGAACCGTGAAGTCATTGTTAGGTAAGGTATACTACCCTCCTTTCGAAATAGCCTAGTCCTACAGACATATATATTGGTTATCTGTCAGACTAGTCTACTCTTAAAGGATGGTAGTTTACCTAACCAAACAATGACTTCACAGTTCAGCTAGCAAGCATGCTAACAAAGATATTATTACCCTTAGCTACATACTCATTGAAATCGGCTGTAAGTTTTCCAGAAGCTTGGATTTAAGTTTTTAAAAGACAACAATCACCAGTTAAGGTTAATATCATAGTCTGTCATTCAAGCTATAAACTAGGCTGTATACCAAAATGAAAAGAAGTAATGTGTAATGCTAAATAAATTGAACACAATAGCACTTAAACATACCGTAGAAAGGCTTGTATAGTCCACGGTTTTATTCTCCAAAATTGGACCTTCCAGACGGGGTGCGGACTATACAGTACAATAAGCAATAAATAAGAGAAAAATTTCAATTTCACGGGCGAGGTGGTTTGTGTAGGTTCCGCCATCTTTGTTATTGATATTGCAGAGGGCGCTCTTATCATTTTTCAAACTAATAATTTAAATCATCCATATTGATAAGTTATTTCTATTCAATATCAAGTTAATACTGATAAATATAAAAACTAAACCTTTCATTACAAATTTCTCGTTTCTTTTCAATGCATTGGTTGAAATAAACTGGTATCTGCTTGATTGAAACTATACAAACATAGTGAAAAAGACAACCGTAAACCAGCTTAGAACTTGTAAACTACAAAACGTAATCAGTTATTGTTTGTTCCGTTTTGGTGTTTCATACTGACTAATATGGTTTGTATTAGCTTAAGACCCTTCAAACATTAATTAAAGACTGTTTTACAAAATGGTGGAACTGTTTTACTTTCAAAGTCGTATCATAGTGATATATGTAATGTACGGATTTCGACTCTCACCGGTTAATTTCTTCTTTTACACTTCCTGTTTAAACATACAAAAGTTTCTAAATTGTTTTTTAAATGAATTAAACTTATTTTAACAATCAAGAAGCGTTCTGGAATCATTTACGAGCAGTTTCAGCTTCTGTTTGATGATGGGAAACAGGTTTTTCCAAGAAAATACCGCAAACAACCGCTTAGGATTTGAAATTACCGGAGTTTCATTAGACCTTTTCTAACAGTAACAAAAAGTGTTTTTTTTTCCTAAAGTTTCGTGTGGAGAAGTGGGTGCAGACTATGTACCAGTGCGAACTATACCAGCCTTTCTACAGTAGCAGCTTCAAACTTGTACACTGTTGTTCGGATTCATGAATGTCAGCTTCGTTTTCCTGGCACAGCTATTCTTTCAAGACCTTTAAAAGATCATTTCCTGTTCTGTTGATATCAAATGCATATGATATCTCTGCTTGTTAAATGTATTGACAGGATATATAGGAATCTGGCTGTTTCTACATTTTCCTTTGAATTGACCAAGTTGTTTGTCCAAACCCTGTGAAGTTATTTGCATTAGGCATGTTTTCCTTATAAATAAGCTTCATATACTTGCCTTAGATGTTCAATAACAACACATTTTATTTTAGGTTGTTAAAGAATACAGACAAAGAAAAAAAGAAATTGCACAGTTAGAGAAAGATGTAACTAATAGACAACAGCAATTACATGGTCATCAGGAGGAGGTCGAGAAAGCTAAGAGGGAATGGTTAGAACCGTTACGAGGACTTATAGAGAGAATTAATGAGAACTTTAGTTACTTCTTCTCTTGTATGAAATGTGCTGGTGAAATAGATCTCAACGTACCCGATAATCCAGTAGGTATTCCTTGTCTAGGTGGGCTCATTTCTGTTACCCTATAATCCAGTATGTATTCCTGGTATAGGTGTGCTCATAGATATACCATGTGGTATTATTACCAATGAGAAACTCAATCCATGTCACAATTTATAAAAGTAAACCATTATAGGTCAAAGTACAGTCTTTACCACAGGGTCTTGGCTCACAGCTAACAGCAAGCTATAAGGGGCTTATAAAATGACTAGTGTAAAACCAACAGTCTAAACGATATAAAAAAACAAGTAACGAGAATCACCACATCAACAAACAACAACTACTGAACCTCAGATTCTTGACTTGGAACAGGACCAATCAAATGCAGCAGGTTTAAACGTTTTTATAGGTACCAACCTTCACCCTTATCTGAAACAATAGTGTAACATCACAACATAGAAAGACACAGTGTAAAATATCAACTGAAATGGCTATACTCAATCATGTTGCCAAGTAGAATAATATACACATTTGATTGTCAAGTTTTTAAATGTTTTACTTAATTACAGGAAGACTATGAAAAGTACGGTATTAAGATCAAAGTCAAGTTTAGGGATTCTGAGTCACTAAGGGAGCTAACTCCACATCATCAGAGTGGTGGTGAACGTAGTGTGTCTACAGTGTTATATATGATGGCGTTACAAGAATTAGCCAAGTGTCCATTCAGATGTGTTGATGAAATTAACCAGGTAATTATATGTTTGCTCATTTCTATCTAATATTGGAGGTGAACTACCATAATATACTGAAATTCTGGAAGTAGCATGTATCTGTTTATGTTAAATAAAATTCCAACGATCGTTTTCATGGTTGTATGAAATGGATATTGCAATACTGTAAATTTATTTTTCTGATGTCACATGACTGTATGCAACCCTTTTTAGCAAAATCTTGATATTTCATGTTTAATCGCAGAAAGTATTGTGTATAGTATGTTCTTTCATTGGAAAAGTTTTATTTATTCATTTGTAAATGAATGTTATAATAGGTTTTTAAGCAAAAGTGTCTCATAAGTCAGTTATGGCTGGATACCGATATTTTAACTTCGATTTAAATTTTTATTTGTATTTTTATAATTATATTATGATGTAAGATATTGTTCTGTATTGGTATGTGACACAAATAAGATATTCTGTCTGTCTGTCTGTTAATGTCAAGTTTAAGTTTGTGATTTTAGGATATAAGTTTAAAACTAAATGTTGATGAAATAATAGGTTGCCTTTCCTTTCTTGTTTGTTATTTTAATAGATGAAAATAGTGAATGTGTATGAATGTTAATTATAATACTATTACTGTAGGGTATGGATCCAGTTAATGAGAGGAAGGTGTTTGAATTAGTTGTACAGACAGTCTGTAGGAGATCAGCATCACAGTATTTCTTATTAACACCCAAGGTAGGTAACAACATTTGAAATTTTGATAGTAGATTTGTATTGAATACAATTTAATTAAACCATTGAGTTATAACCTTATAAGGGGTCATCCATAATTGTCAACCATTTTCCAAAGTGTACAAAACGTACACTTGGGGGGAGGGGGTTAAAAAATCAACATTTTTACCGTACGCTTTTTTTTAATTTCCAGAATTTATTTCGTTTCCGTACGGGGAAGGTCGATGTATAAAATCGAGAATTGGCATGGGTGTGTTTCTCTTCTTATTTCTTCTTCATTATTTTCCTTTGATGATATCTATTTCGATATCATAATTCTCCTCAATCCGGATTGAACGATTAAAGATCAAATCATATGAAAACTAAATCTTTCAAAAATGTAAACTTGTAAAAATTTTTAAACAAAAAGTTTTCAAGCATTTCTCAGTACCCGCTATTGTCAATTTCACCTGCTTTATTATAGATCGTTATCGTTTCACTCTGTTTAATAAACAAAACTGATGGAAACACTTAATTCTTTGAATGTTTAGATTTTGACAAGACGCCATTTTGTGAAAAGATTTTAAACTGGTCCTTCGATTAATATCCTTGTAATGTATTCCAAAACAGTAAACCAGTAAACCGGAAGTAAACTTATTTTTCTTAGTATAAGCCTCCTTTAATTTGGAACACCTCCATATGGAGTTTAACCTTAACCTTAAAAATTATCCAATATATGTACACGTTACAGTATATATACATAAACGATAATAGTGCATGAATGGCATATTTACAGGGACCTTTTGAATAGAAATACAGGTGGGAAATTTAAAAACTTAAAATGTTTTAAAACATTACACTTTTATTGATTGCTGTCTTAAGCTCTGATTCCATCAACAACTGTCAATCCATACTTTACCAATGCAATATAACCATGCATTTCCCTTTCTTTGATTCTTAACATAGTTTATGTGCCCTTTTGTTAATCTTTTGCATGCTCTAAGTGCTCTTTTTCATTGGAGTTCCAACTGTGTGATAGGGGAAACACTAATCTTTTGAACTCTTTATTCAAACAAAACAAGCATCACAGATAGATGTCATCAAATAAAACAGTCAGATATGTTTTAGTTTGTTTTCAATGCAAATTTCTATATTAAACTAAAATATAATAAACAGGATCTTCTTTTTATTAAGAATGATTGATTCCTCTCTTGAAATCTGAAAATGGTTGATGTACACTTTTTGAGGGAGGGTGGGGGGTCTGAAAAAGTGTACGTTTTGTACACTTTGGAAAATGGTTGACAATTATGGATGACCCCTAATGTATTAACATGATCATTACAGTTGATAAATTTCATTGTTTTTTTCTGAAAGACTTTTTCAAACTTAATATAACATTTTATTAATGCAAATTCTTTGCAGAAAAATATCAATATATGCAGGTAGTAACCTGAAATAATTTTTCATGAAAAAGTGGTTGTAATTATTTAAAGTACAAAGTTTGGGGAGGCAATATATTCCAGGTCTCATCTGTTTGTTAATCTCAATTAGCCTTGGTTTTGGTGTATGCTTTTGGAAATATTACCCAGAATGCATTAGATTCTGAAACTGCGAATTAATTACTGGTTTACTCGTGAATAACTTTCAAATAATAACAGATTATGTGTATGCAGTATTATGACTGTTTAATGCATTTGTAATTAAATGCTTCAAATTTTTTTCCAGCTATTACCAGATTTGGAGTACTCCGACAATATGACTGTTTTATGTGTATGTAATGGACCATATATGTTAAACCATACAGAATGGAATCTTAAAAAGTTCATCAGGAGAAGAAAAAGACTGGAAGATGAATAAATTTGTGATTACAGATACAAAGGTTGTGGAGGAATAGAGATCTGTTGATGAGAGTTTAAACTTTATGACGGGGAGAACTTTGTATGACTATTAGTTAAAACATGGAGAGGACCAGTAAAACATGGAGAGGACTGAACGAACAGGTGTTTTAATGAAGAGATTTTAATTATGTCTAGGATTTTGGATTATGAAAGAGAGAATTGTATTAAAAAATAAAGACTTATACACATAAAAAAAATAATCTTTAAAGAAGAGCTAATTCCACTGTTAATTTCAGGAATTTGTGTTTATATGTGAATAAAACAAGCGTAAAAAATTTTATTTTCCATTACCAAAGTAACCGTAATTTAATGATATTTTAAAGAAAGAAAAAAATGAAGAAAAAAAATTGTTAACTTTTTGGAATATTTTGTTTTTAAATGTTGCCTTAGATACCTGTTTTGCTCTGTCTAAGCTTCTCGGGTAGTTATCTTAATGTATATTTATCGTTGACACCCAGGTAGGTGTGATTTACTAAATTATTGAACTCATGCTTTGTTATCATGGTTATAGAAAGAAAATATTGAAGGCAGCTGTACACACATAAATGGCAGGACATAGTTATGGAAATCTTCTATTTATATTTTTTTTCTTAAAGTAAAGCTAAATCATTGCTGTAGAATATTTATAGAAAAGCCAAAAATAACTTTTACTTTGATGTATTCAAACTTTAAATTTATTTTAATCAAATCATCACTACTATAGAAATTAAGACAGTTTTAAAATTATTAGATATTTTGTGCTGATGTAAAAGATTGAGGTATGATAAGAATTATTTATGACATTTCAATGAGAACAGCATTATGTTTCTTAACTAGTTATCTTTCTACTCACAGTTATGCTTGATATTATCATCCTTTAATTTTTTAATTTTAGAATTATTTTAACAAGCATCAATTCATATTTCAGCCATAAAGGTTGTTCAATTTTAATACACAGAATTTTAAAATTTTGATGATCATTCAAACAAGCATTAAAGTAGGATTGAATAAATATTTAAAATTAAATGACATATTTGATGTCATTTTGAGAGTGTGCAATGATAATATTGCACACAAAAAAAACATCTATTTATTATTTACTCACCTGTTCTTGGGGAAAAAAGTTAAAAGAGAGATACAAAACAAGAGGTTAGCAAAATTAAAATGTTACTTATTACCATATATATGTATGTTTTAACACAGAATTTTACACTGCCATATAATGCTGTGTTATGCATTAAAATCTTATGTTTAAGGATGATGGAGCAAGTACTGGGATGATCAGAGTATTTTCTAGTGTTTTTTGTTTTTACTTTTTTATTGAAGGAGAGAAAATGAATGAGTTTGTGATGTGCCAAATTATTTGATGTTGGGTTTTTGAAGAAAGTGCAATGTTTGTAGTCAATAGTGCATTAAATTGTTGAACTTTACTGTTGTTTCCTTATTTATTTTTCCTTAGTAGAAGTTGTGTTCTGACAAAATCATTATGAGAGTACTTGATGATTGTCAAGTGTCAAAAATTTCCTACAAATTCAGAATGCCTAAATCCCTACCTTAACAGTTAGAATTCTCCGCGCAAGAAGTCGCATAAGTTAACTTGAAATTTTAACTGCCATTTGAAACCGGTTATGTTGAGAAATGGCAGATCTTATACAAACACTCTCAAAAGTTAGAGCTAAATGAACCCAACAAAAAAAGTTGTAGACTATACTATTATTCCAACAGACATTACCATGAAAACTATAAAATGTTAACCCAATAAATCATTTAAATAAAGTCAAGGTCAGATGAACTCGACCATGCCAACATGCACACACCTTACAACTATTCCCTACACCAAGCATAGTTGACCTGTTGCTGATAGCATTGGAGAAATAACTTGACCACAAAAATTCAACCTTGATCACAGAATCATGAAACATACTCTGACAGATAAGTAGACATTGTAAGAACCACATATAGCAAATATAATTATCCTTTTACTCATAAGTCAGTACTTCACATTAAAAAAAATTGTGGGGTGTACCTACAGATGTTTTTACTGAACACTTTATTTCTCTTAAGCGGGTCATAAAATCTGATTCGATATGTGAATGAAAATGGTTTCTAAAATGTGGATATTGTGGTAATAACAGATGTGAGGCATTTATTTTTATATATGTGTTTAACATTTTAATATATTGTGCCTATCATTTAAAAAAAATAGGGTTATCATTTGGATATTTTGTGCTTAACATTTTGCAGTTTATGTTTATACAGTGTAATGCTGTTTTATTATGATCATTTATAGCATAAATTATTTGACTTTTATTCATTTTCTTTATAAATTAAAACTATTTTTTTCATTTCAGTTATTATGTATAATCCCCGACTTTTTTCTAGTGATTATACATAATCCCTGAACATTTTAGTGATTATATATAATCCCTAAACTGGCCAGTGATTCTACATAATCCCTGAAAATTTCAGGGATTCTACATAATCACTGATTTTACAAATTCACTGTAACATATATATATATATATATTATGACAGACAGAAACTTCATAACATGAGGCATATATATATAAACAAGTCTAAATTAAAAACTACGTTCAAACCTATGATTGCGTTGAATAAAAACCGCAATTTTTGTATGTGTTCATGTTAAACAAATTTTGTTGTAGAAGGGTCTAAATGCAGCACACACAACATTTTCCTAAAGACCAAAAAAGTGAAAAAGTATATTTTAACAAAACACATTTGCCTACAGGTCGAACAACTGATGTTCTTAAACCCTGCTGACTGCCAGATAAATTGATCACAAGAGGTAACAAAATAGATCTTATATATATGCGTACAGTGTACATTGCAGGCAAGACCATTAACTGCATGACTATTTACCTAATATTAATCAAGTCACTATGAGCTATGGAAATTATATCAATGAAAGTTATCCAAATATAGATTCATCAATTTGCTATATTGGCTGAGAAACTGACCATTTTGTTGTCAGTTCCTCATATAGTTTACCATGCAGTATGGTTTATACTCATTATTGAAGGTAGTACAGTGATCTTTAGTGCTTACTTTCACATCTTTGACTGGATAATAATTGTCTTATTGGCAATTATAAAATCAAAAATGGAAACGAATGTTTCGGAGACAACAACCTGACCAAAGAGCAGAAAACAGTCCACCACATCAATGTACTAAAAAAAAATATGCAAAAATGCCCATAGCTCGGCATTGCTTGTAAAGGGAATGCAGATCACTAGGTAATGATAAACAGCTCAATTGCAGGTGATTTATGAAGAACATCCATGTATGCTTTATAAGAATTCAGTAGACCAAGTACATACATTGTTAAAACGATATAACCAAGAATGTGTCCATAGTACACAGATGCCCAACTATCATTTTCTATGTTCTGTGGACCGTGAGATTGGGGTCAAAACTCTAATTTGGCATTAAAATTAGAAGATCATATCATAGGAAACATGGGTACTATTTTTTCAAGTTGATTGGACTTAAACTTCATCAAAAACTACCTTGGCCAAAAACTTTTAACCTGAAGTGGGACAAACAGAAGGACGAACTGATGAATGAACTGAAGTAGACTAAAACACAAAAATAAATATATAACTTAGTCAAAACATGACAACTTCATGAGAAGCATTTCATAAACATAAATTTTCAATTTCCCCTATTGTAAGTATTCCTCTAAATATGAGCATAAACCCCATATCCTATCTTCTGTTCTTTTATAGAAAAAAATGAAAGATGGTTATTAGAACATATTTATTTACAGTTTCAATGTTGACATGTATGTACACAAAGTGACAGCATAATAAATGAAAATAATGAATGATGTGTCCTTATATTCTTCAAGTTCATGATTTTTAATCCAAAAATAAAACCATTTCCTTTTTATACCTTCATTTTCCACTAAATCATTCCTTGATCATAAGTATCAAGTATTTATAGGTTACTTGATAAGAGAAATACAAAATTTGCTGGACTTTATATAATCATATCATGATGTTGTTAAAATAAAATAAAACAATGAAGTACAGTTTTCATCTTTTCCGCCGATCGTCTCCACTTCTTCTTCCTCTGCAACAAAAAATAATATTCGTTAAATTAGTTTGATATGATTCTCGTAATTTGTAAAGCTCGTTTCTTAAAATTTTAAATTTAAAATAGGTCAGTCTTTTCCACTTTTTTCAGCTACAATAAAGATTCTCAGTAATGAAATGTTTGTGTTGTTTATGGCAGATGTGTGTTGCAGTTCTTTTTTATTACAATATGTGCCGACACATTCCCAGTTTTCATTCTCTATTCTATGATTTATCAAAACAGTTTCACAGGCAACTATTATTGGTCAAGATCTTTCGAGGTGTGTATTAGCACTCCTAAATAACATTTTTATGTTCCAAAGAAATGCACTATTCCTGAATGTGACTAATAGATAATTCATAGTTACTTTGACTCATATATGTTCAAGCTGTTTGAATTTGCCACTGTTCATTGTATATGTTGTGTCATTTTTTACTTACTTGTGTTTTGTGGGACCTCTAAATTCACAGTATAAATTGTGTCATGTTTTACTTGTGTTTGATGGGACCTCTAAATTCACAGTATTAATTGTGTCATGTTTTACTTGTGTTTTGTGGGATCTCTAAATTCACAGTATTAATTGTCATGTTTTACTTGTGTTTTGTGGGACCTCTAAATTCACAGTATTAATTGTGTCATGTTTTACTTGTGTTTTGTGGGACCTCTGAATTCACAGTATAAGTTGTGTCATGTTTTACTTGTTTTGTGGGACCTCTGAATCCACATTATTAATTGTGTCATGTTTTACTTGTATTTTGTGTGACCTCTAAATTCACAGTATAAATTGTGTCATGTTTTACTTGTGTTTTATGGGACCTCTGAATCCACATTATTAATTGTGTCATGTTTTACTTGTGTTTTGTGGGACCTCTGAATTCACAGTATAAGTTGTGTCATGTTTTACTTGTTTTGTGGGACCTCTGAATCCACATTATTAATTGTGTCATGTTTTACTTGTATTTTGTGTGACCTCTAAATTCACAGTATAAATTGTGTCATGTTTTACTTGTGTTTTATGGGACCTCTGAATCCACATTATTAATTGTGTCATGTTTTACTTGTGTTTTGTGGGACCTCTAAATTCACAGTATAAATTGTGTCATGTTTTACTTGTGTTTTCTGGGACCTCTGAATTCACAGTAGATATTGTGTCATGTTTTACTTGTGTTTTGTGGGAACCCTTAATTCACAGTATAAATTGTGTCATGTTTTACTTGTGTTTTGTGGGACCTCTGAATCCACATTATTAATTGTGTCATGTTTTACTTGTGTTTTGTGGGACCTCTAAATTCACAGTATAAATTGTGTCATGTTTTACTTGTGTTTTGTGGGACCTCTAAATTCACAGTATAAATTGTGTCATCTTTTACTTGTGTTTTGTGGGACCTCTAAATTCACAGTATTAATTGTGTCATGTTTTACTTGTGTTTTGTGGGACCTCTGAATTCACAGTATAAATTGTGTCATGTTTTACTTGTGTTTTGTGGGACCTCTGAATCCACATTATTAATTGTGTCATGTTTTACTTGTAGTTTGTGGGACCTCTAAATTCACAGTATAAATTGTGTCATGTTTTACTTGTGTTTTGTGGGACCTCTGAATCCACATTATTAATTGTGTCATGTTTTACTTGTGGGACCTCTAAATTCACAGTATAAATTGTGTCATGTTTTACTTGTGTTTTGTGGGACCTCTAAATTCACAGTATTAATTGTGTCATCTTTTACTTGTGTTTTGTGGGACCTCTAAATTCACAGTATTAATTGTGTCATGTTTTACTTGTTTTGTGGGACCTCTGAATTCACAGTATAAATTGTGTCATGTTTTACTTGTGTTTTGTGGGACCTCTGAATCAACATTAATAATTGTGTCATGTTTTACTTGTAGTTTGTGGGACCTCTAAATTCACAGTATAAATTGTGTCATGTTTTACTTGTGTTTTGTGGGACCTCTGAATCAACATTATTAATTGTGTATGTTTTACTTGTGTTTTGTGGGACCTCTAAATTCACAGTATAAATTGTGTCATGTTTTACTTGTGTTTTCTTGGACCTCTGAATTCACACCATAAATTGTGTCATGTTTTACTTGTGTTTTGTGGGACCTCTGAATCCACAGTTTATATTGTGTCATGTTTTACTTGTGTTTTGTGTGACCTCTGAATCCACTGAAAATGTTGTCATGTTTTACTTGTGTTTTGTGTGACCTCTGAATCCACTGAAAATGTTGTCATGTTTTACTTACTTGTGTTTTCTGGGACCTCTGACGAAACACCAATCAACATTGATTTTTTGTTCAAAGAAATCTGATCCATTTAATGCATCCATGGCAGCTTGTGCTTCTTTAAAGGTTTCATATTCAATTAAAGCATAACCCTGAAAACATATATTTACATTGAACCATTCTATACTTAAGTAAATTTCTCACTATGCTGGACACCCTAACCATTAAACATCCAAAATATATATTTTATATGTCATGATGTAGATTTATTATTTTGATCTGTGGTATTTTTTAATTATTCATGTGTGCAATTAGTTTAGTTGGAACAACCTTAGAAAAAAGAACCATAATTTCTGCTGGAATAAAATGTAGGTCATTGATTACTTGATTGTTGGTGATCGACACTTTAAACTCTCTCGGCATTTCATGGTGACTAATTAGTTTTATTAGTGGATTAAGCCAGTAATGGATCCAAAGAAGGATTTTAATTTACTTCAATCCTGTTAATGATATTCTTTAACTTCAAAAGGTGTGTAAAATAGATATGGAGAATTATTATTTTGCTGTTAACAACCATTATATATTTGTTTGTTTTAAATGCTGCACAGTGAAACTTTCAAAAAGATCTTTAAAATATGACACTTCTTCTTTTTATCTCCATATTCCTTTTTCATTTTATTATATCATTATGTATGAGCATCTTCATTTCAACATTACAATATAAGTAGTGCTTGCCTTAAGGAAACCTGTTCTTCTGTCTAAATTAATGTGTAGATTTTTAATTTCACCATAATCTGCAAATTTATCATGAATATCATCTTCTTGTGCTTCTTCATGGACACCAGTAACAAACAGGATCCAGCCCTCTACAGCTAAAAGAGAAAATAAGAACTAGAAATGGCTTTTATCAAATAAAAAAATCTATTACAGGATAAAGCTTGCTGTTCTGTATGAGCCAAGGCTGTGTTGAAACCCTTACTTTGAACTATAACTGTTAACTTTTTATACATTGTGACTTAGATGGAGAGATGTTTCATTGGCCGTCATACCACATCTTCTTGTTTATATTGTATCAAATAAAATTATATTCAAGAATTCTTAAATGTGCATTTACTGAGGTTATTTGTATTTCTAAAGGTGGTGAGTATAACTAGTCTATTTAACAGACAATACATACATCTCTGTGGACCGGGACCACCATAGGTGGTGGGTATAACTAGTCTTAAGGACTATTTAACAGACAATACATACATCTCTGTGGACCAGGACCACCATCAGAAGGTGGTGGGTATAACTAGTCTTAAGGACTATTTAACAGACAATACATACATCTCTGTGGACCGGGACCACCGTCAGAATCATCCACTTCCATTGCTTCATATTCTTCCACACCACTCCTGGTTGGGCCATCTGAACAATAATAAACAGATATACATTGTTAAGGCAACATTTCATATCTACACCAGTTTTGATTTTCTATTTCTAAGTTAACACTATTAAAAAGATATTGGGTCCTTTGTATTTTCAGTATATTTTTTTGGGATAAAAATCTCTACCTACATACTATTACTAGATTTATTTCATTTGACTGGGTGGAGTTTAACCGGTTTGCTTATTTAAGACCAGTCCATCTATAGACAGGTGTTTCGGGACAAACTCATCAATGAAGTGTCCAGTTATTCGCCAAATATCATACACTCATTTTATTAGTATATCAGTTTGATGACACTAATACGTGATTAGAAATCAGTTATAATTATAACGGCCATCATCCAAAATTTTGTTTGGTTAAGGGGGGGGGTAATAGTTTTGACTTGATGTTTTGGTGTATCACAAGCTAAAACGTCAAGACTGCATGACTACCATGAAATACTATTATTAGACTTGATATTTAGGTGTATCATAAGCCAAAGATCAAGACTGCATGACAACCATGAATTACTATTTCATGACTTGATATTCAGGTGTATCATAAGCCTGAGATCAAGACTGCATGACTACTAGGAAGTACAATTTCAAGACTTGATATTTAGGTGTATCATAAGCCAAATATCAAGATCACATAACTACCATGAAATACTATTCCAAGACTTGATATTTAGGTGTATCATAAGCCAAAGATCAAGACTAAATGATTACCATGTACTTCTTAAATTATTAAAACACCCTTTACCCAATGCTAAAGCCCAAGTATGGTTATATCATTAGGTCACATTACCGTATAATGTCAAAATAAATGTTTACCGTAACATGTCAAAAAGTTTACTGTAACGTGTACATTAGCTAAATATAGATAACTGTAACCATGGAAACCCCACGAGGATTTTTCACTGAAAGGATAATTTAACCTCTTTAGACATCAACCAGATACATATTTATCCACTTGATAACTTTGATCCGCCGGTTAACTCTGAACCGCCGGTTAAATCTCAACCGCTGGTTAACTCAAACGCTGGTTAACTCAACCGCCGGTTAAATCTCAACCGCTGGTTAACTCAAACGCTGGTTAACTCAACCGCCGGTTAAATCTCAACCGCCGGTTAAATCTCAACCGCCGGTTACCATATCTATATAAAAAGGGTGCAAACATTAATCCACCATTCTGCCTCTGATGAAGGTCCTTTTTGGACCGAAACCGGTCAGGCTATGAAACATCACCAGGCGCTGTTAATTATGTGTATTGGTATATATACTATATTTTTATAACGACCATCATCCTTATCACACACATCTTCAAATAGACTGTCCTTATGCAAATTAAAGCGTAAGCTCCGCCCGATCAGTTGAAACAACATTGGTAATACATAGCCCATTCTTTTTTTAAAACAATGTTACAGAAACCACAATTAATAATTTACTTGGTTTTATATATCATATCATATACAGAGTTAAGAATATTCTTCATTTTGCCACAGTAAATTTAAAAATATGATTTATTCTATACAAGCTTCGGGTCAATGTAGAACAAAATAGCTAAAAACAAATTTCAAATTTAACAACACACAATGTTTCATGGTTATATATCATCAAATGGTATTTACCAAAATATCTTGCTTTTAAGTTTTTATGTTTAAGAGAAAGAAAAAATTAGATATAATAAGTAATTTGTCTGTTATTTACACCTTTAAATTACAATTTATCTTTGTAAAAAAAAATCTTCAGAAATAAAATAAAAAAAAGTACAATAAAATTAAGTTCAGAATAAACACGATGAAACCTTCTCCATGTAAAACTGGTAAAATATAAAGTTAAAACCCCAGTCCTGTCTGTGAAACATTAAAAAAAGATAGAGTCTGGAATTCATATATTGAATTCTGCTTGAAAAGAACTGAGTTTCTAGTGAACTGAAATCTATTTACATGTATAGTTCATAAATCTGTAGTTTTAAGATAAATATTATAGTGTAGTGTACCTGAACCAAATCCTCTTCCTTTTCTTCTTTTTGCCTTTTCTTTTAGTTTCTGCAAGCCCTCTAAAAAAACAATGATTTACATTACACATGTGCAATAATTCCTTCAGGAATTCTGTGTCCGAGTGAATTTCTGATTTGACTGCCAAAAAAATCTGCCCAGGCACATAATTCAAAAAAGTTTTCCTAAGACTTCAGTATGGTCTTTTTTTCATATTTCTGACATATTATGTTATTCAGTCATTCGATGTACATATATTGTCATGTATTATATAGAAAACATAAAGCAGGCAATTTTCTCCCTGAGTTATTTACTGTTTGAACGCTTTATGATTTTACTTCTTTAAATTACTCTTACTTGACTGAGTACCAGGATGTTCTACCACAGAAAAGGTAACTTGTTGAAAAAGTATAAGCACCAGGGTCTAGATCCTTATAAATATAGTGTTAACTCCAACATGGCGACCAAGGATGACACATATATACCATGTGACATGGTCGCCATGTTGGATGTACACACAGGACACTTATTGACACTACATCTAGAACTTACCTGCTTGCTGTTAATCATTTTAAAGTTATCAAATACACTTATAATATAATATTATTTAATAATCAATGTTTAAAAGTCACCAATATGTGCTAAAATTAAAATTTCGGATAATAAGAAGTGTTATTTGGTCATTCATGTTACCCTGACAATATAATGAATATTTATGAAAATGGTAGACCTTCCCCCCAAAATGATTATATGTTTGATTTTAATTTTTTTGGTTGCTCTAAATACTTGACTGAGTACTATCATGTCTAACCACAAAGTAGGTAACCTGTACCTTGCAAGGTTTTTTTTCTTTCTTTCTGTGATGCCTTCCTAGAAAGGGAGGTGTCAGATTTTTTTTGTAAAGCCTTGAAGAGGGTGGTAAAGGGTGGTGCTTGCACAAAAGAAACGTGAAATAATTTCTGTCATGAATGTTGCACGAAAAAATAAAGACTTTGAAGTGAATGTTTGTAACTGAGTGACAGTCCTCTTGTATATATAAACTCTCTGCATTACATAATATTCCCTATTTAGTATACACATTTATTATACAAATGATTTACAGCTTTTAAAAAAGTATTCAATAATCTCAGTGTTTTCCATTCGGCATTTAAGCCGGGTGTGCCGACCACCTTCTTTTGAAAGCTGACCACCTTTAGATTTAGGAGGTGGTCGGCTTTTTTTTCAAAATCCGGATTTTTTTTCGGTTCCGTACCGTTAAAATTTGAATACTAATCCCGCCTTGTTTTCATTGACAAAGATGGCGTCAAATCGTCAAACTTCAATGTTTTCATTAATCAATAGGGGGAAAAGAAAGGCAGATGACGATGATGATAGAGAAAATACTAGACCAAATAAGTTAAATAAAATTGATAGTAATGTTGAAGTTGTGGAAATTGAACAAAAATCAACCAAACAACGGAAAAGACACGCAAGTGAAGACAAATATGAGCAAGACTTCAAATGACTTGTAGTCACAGAGGAAGGATACTGTAAGATCGTTGTGGGGCTCATATGAAAGGATTCTATCCTTTTTAGCTTACCATATTTTGGTACACTTTTAAAACTGATACAATCATCAATCCTGCATGATTTGGTGCAATATTTCACACAATTAAAAAGTTATATAGAAAACTATTTGTGTCCTCATCAATTTCTTAACTGATATACATGACTGACTCCCAATGAAGGTCTATACTAATTTTAAAGGCTTCCACAGTTTTTGATGAAATAACTTCAACTGGTAGGTTATTCCAATCATTAATAATTCGTTGTGAGAAATGTCTTAATCGAAAAGAAGTGTTACATCTAGGTTTTGCTAATTTCCAATTATGCCCACGGGTATTTGTACTGATGACAGTAAAAAATCTTTCATAAGATATATCTTCGATTCCTTTTAATATTTTGAAAGCTTGTATCATATCACCTCTTCGCCTTCTGTGAGTTAGGGAAGGTAGTTTAAGTACTTTTAATCTGTCTTCATAGCTTAAATGTCGTATATCAGGAATTAATTTAGTTGCTCTCATCTGCACTTTTTCTACAGCATTAATATCTTTCTTTAAATGCGGATACCATATTGTATTTCCATATTCCACGTGTGGTCGTACCAACGCAACGTATAGTCTTAAAAATGTATATTGATCTTTAAAGTTAAAAGTTCGGTTAATCAGCCCAAGTATACTATTGGCTTTATTTATTTTACTTGATATATATATGTTGAGAAAATTTAAGATCATTTTTCAAACTACTGTTCTGTGTGCCAAAAATACGGCACAAAAGCAAGAAACAGGACAGAAACCTGGATCGAAAGGCCTTAAATCCATGCTGATGCATAAAATTGTAAATGAAAGAAGAGATAAAAGAGATAAATTTTTGAAAAAATAAAATTAAAGAATATTTGACAATTAATATGACTACTTCTGTTTATGTTTGTTCAACTCCATTAAATGTGAATAGTATACAAATCTTTATTTCTGTGACCCCCACGTGCACCCACAGTAAATTAAAAAAGGTGGGACATTTAAAAAAAAACCACCCGGTTGCAAGTTATTTTTTTAAAACACCCACCTTACATTAGTGAAAAAAGGAAAACACTGAATCTTCTGAAAATTTTAAAATGCAAATAAAAGAACAACATCATAGGCCTTTCCCCCTTCTCATTTTTTTTCTTGATGATCCCTGCCTAGTGTTTGAAATTTATTTGAAAAAAATACTGAGCATGCAAAATAAGCATTTGAAAATGGGTAACACGAATGACCGAGTAACACTGTTATTATCGAATAACACTTGTAATGACCGAATAACACTTGAAATTTTAATATTAGCACATTTTGGTGACTTTTAAAAATTGATTATTGAATAATAATATATTATCGATGTATTTAATAACTTAAAAATGATTTACAGAAAGCAGATAAGTTCATAAAGATCATTTTAAATTTAGTGTGTACATCGAACCTGGCGGCCATTGTGATTTCCGTGGTCACCATATTGGATCTACATACTAAATTTTAAAAGTTTTTTATGAACTTATCTGCTTTTTGTAAATCATTTTTAAGTTACAAAATACATCGATAATATACTAATAATTAATAATCAATGTTTAAAAGTCACCAAAATGTTCTTGTATTGAAATTTCAAGTGTTATTCGGTCATTACAAGTGTTATTCGGATAATAACAGTGTTATTCGGTCATTCGAGGTACCGTTTGAAAATCATGATGCACTTAAAAATTAATAATACAAAATTAAATAAGCAGAACAAGTTGAATGAGGCACCTGCACGACAGAACGTCAAATAATATAGTAAAAACATGCTGAACGTGAAATAAAAAACGGTGATCATGTTGCACGAAAAATAACCCTTTACCACCTCCTTCAAAGATGTCCTACATGGACATAATTTTTTGTTTAATTATTAGGACTAGGAGGGTAAATTCCTTAAAATAATGTGTAAACTAAAAAAGTTTGAATTATAATTTGTAGAGAATGGTGTCTGATATATGTGCTCCATTTGGAGGTCAGGAGCCCGTTCAGTGTTTGTATTTTGTGGATGTGGTTCATATATTATTTTTTATAAAGTGTTTTTGTTTTTATTTTATAGAAAAGACCATTGGTTTTCCTTTATAAAAAATTTGTTTTCCACTAGTTCTTATTGGGCTTATTATAGCTTGCTGTTCGGTGTGAGACTCTGTTACTTTAACTACATGTGTCTTACGGTCTCCTTCTTCGTCAACTTCGAACTCTTCGCCGGTCCCTTCTTGAAGATCCAAAACATCCGCCATTTTTCACAAGAACACGCGTAAAGAAATGTTACTTTGGTTTTTTCTGCACCTGTTGGGTAAAACCCAGAAACACTTCGAAAAAGAGATTGCAAGGAAATCTATCGCTAAAAATCAAGGGAGATAAAAATTTAAAAAATCAGCATTGCGTTTGAATAACATTATTTGTTACGATCGATTAAAAGCACAAATTTGACATTGACCCCAAAAAATGTGTTCTTACAGGAAGGGGAAACAACTCGTTACCTCAATGCAAACGCCATCTTGATGCTCGGAAATATTTTTTTCTGTTTACCAAAAGGTTGATTTAGCGGATCGTACATATCAGAATGACAAGTAAGTCAGCCACATAATATTTTGAGAACATGAGCTTGCGATCTATCTATATGACAATAATAATCGCACAGAAAAAACTATCTAAATCAGACGATCAAAAAGTTGTGCTATTGAAAATTATTGAAAGGAAATCGCAAGGCACTTGCGATTTCAACTTTTTTCAAGAAAATGACATGGACAGTTAAACTATTCTATTTTTTCACATAATATACCGTACACATGGTGTTTAAAGTTCTACTGCTCGATATTGGAAAACAAAAATTAAATCAAAAATCAAAATAACGAGTTTGCAGTTGCATGTTGACATTGTTGTTGTTCTATTGATATGCTAATCAAATACCACGTCATAAATTATTTACCACACAGTCATGCCGAATCCTTGAAATAGTTCCTATTTAAGTGTTGGCAGAATGTAAGTGAAAAACATCCTTAATTTTACATAATTTATATTGCTTGTTATAGTCATCATGGTCATGTAATGTTTTTTTTTTACAAAAATGTACCATGTTTCATTGTTTGTACTCTCAGTCATTGTTAATTGTCAGGTCAGTTGTAAATTGTTGTATTGCACATGGTAAGCATTTTTTCTCAATTTATAAAGGCACCCAAAGGTGTGGTATGATTGCCAATGGGACAACTCTCCACAACTTGTGGCACAAGAGACCAAATGACACAGAAATTAACATTTCTATAGGTCAATGTACAGCCTACAAGAATGAGCAAAGCCCATAGTGCAGTCAGCTATAAAAGACCCAGAAATGACAAATATATAACAATTCAAGCGAGAAAACTTACTTATTTGTACGAAAAAAACACCAAAAATAATAAATATGTATTAAACATGTCATCAACAAACGACAACCACTGAATTGCTATTCTCCTGATTTGAGACATGCACATACATACAGAATGTGGCGGGGTTAAACATGTTAGCTGGATACCTACCGTCCCCTAACCTGGGACAGTGGTGCAACAATACAACACCATAACAAACTATAAGAATCAATTGAAATAGACCTAATATATTGTAAGTAAAGTTAGTAAAGAAATCATTATTTACAGTTTGGTTGCATATATATATAAATATTAATAGCAAGGAACATTGAATTTCATGCTTTTAATTAGAGCTCTTTAAGGATTAATAATTTTTTATGTACATTTTTGCTAACCATGGAAATTTCCGAGAAAGTCCAGCCTTTCCTTTATACTGTACATTTTGTAATATTTGACCATTCTATATACATGTACATTTTTTTGTACATGTACAATGTATGCTTGATAGATAGAGCATAATTGCATACCTTCTAACATGTAGCAATAATTTCCTTTGTATGACAAGTTTATAAATCAAATTCATGAAATTATTGGTTACAACAAATGTAAATATGGGCCAATTCAAATACATCTTCTAATGTGCATTCAACTTTAGTAACTCACCAGGAGGATTCTTGGAATGTAAAGGTTAGTCAGGCCTTTTTGTAAATAACGGACAATTGCATCCCATTATCCCTATTTTCTATGGCATGCAATAAATTAAAACAATAAATAATGTACATGTATCTGCGTTGAAAGGAGTTTTCCCTTGGGTAACATGCATATGTGCAAAATGGCACATCTCTAATACATGTATTCATTATTTTCGCTGTTTGACATTTTTGATATTATTGAACTAAAAACATTCCAATTTTTTTTCTTCAAACCTGTAGATTTTGAGTGTTGCAGATGCAGTACATTATGCAGAGGTATGTGAAATTGAAAGAAAGAGATATATGAACATACAGTGACTGTTTTGAATTTAAGGTGTACCGGTAAGTACATTGTATATATATATATAATATAATATTAAAAAAATGATATATCAGCTTATCAGTGAATGTTAAAACATTTATTAGAGTTCTATATTTCAGTTAAAGTAACAATTTTTGTTATTTGTGTATAAAGCAAGGCAAATGTAAAAGTTAATTTGTTAATACATGTAGTACATTACTCATCTTACAATATCATATTTATAGAAAAAAATAATTTTATTGGACTGTTTTCCTCTGTTGGATATGCAATTGATATTAAAATGAATCATCAGTAACACAAAAAAACTTTATCTTCAGAGGCAGATTAAGGGGGCAGTGGCCAACCCCCACCCCACCCCTTTTTTGTGGGTTGATTATATAGTGGGTCTCATTGGAGTCTGAATGTGACGCGGGATTGCCGATTTTTTGTAAGCGTAACATGTGAAAGTCAAATTATTGTGTCTGGAAAACGGGAAATGAGGTCTAGCGGGACCCAGGAAAATAACAAAAAAATGAGAATTGCTTACGTACATAGTGTAAGCGGTATACGGGAATCTGACAAAACAGTAAGCGGAATCTGGGATCGGAACCCCCCCCAATAATGAGACCCCCTATATAGGGAATTACTGAAGCATGACTGGAATGGGACCCCTCTGATGACTATTTCTGGATACAAATGATATTTATATTATATAATAACATGCAATTGTTTTAAATTCTTGATTTATATTATCCGATATCTATATGACTCTTCTCTTTTTCAGGTAAAAATGTCGAGCTACAAATTGTACCAAAAAAGATATTGAAAATTTTAAAACTGTTTTAATAAGGGCATCAAAAAATAGAAAAAAAAGAACAATACCAGGGCTGAACTTTTGTGGCTGCATGCAATTATTTCTAAAATACCAGGAAACAAGATGTAGCTGCACAGAAGACACGGCAGATCATGAAATTGCATATAAAATAAGGAATGCTAGAATCCAAGAAATCTTTTAACCAAGTCAAGTGTTTATAAGACATGTAATCATGAAAATACTAACACATATATTAGTATTCACAGTCACATGTAATATCCCAAATATAAGAACTATATGGAATGTGTGACTATGTCATGTTACAACATGTATGCTCAGAATATTTTAATGTCACAAGGATATGAACTGGATAAATGAAATATTGTCAACCATTTAAATAAAGCAGACTGGCTAACATAAAAATCAACTGTCTATAGATGTGAAAGTTCAAGTTGAATAAAATTGTCTCGAATTAACATTCCATATATCCAAAAGTACTGAATTGCCTTTCTCAGAATATTTGTATGTTTAATAGAATGATAGCTGTATTTTTTCTTGGAACTGTATCAATATAAAAAAGGGAGATGTGGTATGATCGCCAATAAGACAAATCTCCACTAGAGACCAAAGTAAACGTTAGAAAGGACAGGTCACAGTTGTGTTTGTCATTGTGTAGCTATCTATAAAAGACACAAAGATTTAAAAGTGTAAAATTATTCAAACAAGATAAACAACTATCAATGATTCCTCTTAAACCTGCAGCCAACACACTGAAACTAAAACAACAGTCAATTACAGTCATATTCACAATAGGTACTATTTTTGGACAACAGAGAATTCAAAATACCATCAAAGGCAATAAAGGTCAACATGAGAACTCAATAGGATATTGAATTTTGGTTAATTTTCATTTACAAAGCTACTTTTGCAAAGGTACAAATCAAGTACTGTAAATACAGGTACATGTACCTAAATATTGATTTTGTGTATTTGTATATAAGGTACACAGTTTTCTCTGCTTTCAAAAGTTCCTATATGAAGCTGTCCAGGTTTCTTACTATTTTATCATTATTATCTGGAAGACATCGCTTATTACCCCCTGAGAAGGGTAACTCATGTTTATCATCAAAGATGTGCATCACAACCTTGGTAGTGTACTTGCTCACAATATGCCATTAGAGACATATATTCCATTAAAAAGTAGATAGATGGTTTTTCAGGGTTTGTATTCTGCAATTCTTGGAACACAAAAATAATAAAGAATGACAGGAAATAAAGTAAAGTGGGGAATTCAGTTTAACAACATACAGTCTGTGTTTGAGTTTTAGACTTAGCCTTTGAGTGTTAAAAGTTTCACAGTTCTTGAGTTATGTCCCTTTTTAACGTTATATGCTAGCTAGTGAGGGCATCATCTGTGTCCCTTTGGACACATTCCCCATTTATTTTTTAGAAGTTACTATTAATTAAAATTAATTTTAACCATGACATTTTATTTTAAATGAGTAGTTATTGTTGCAAACTCCATTAGAAATTTGAATTGAGATCATTTTTAGAATAAGGGAAAGGGGGAGATGAAAAAAAAGGGGGGGGGGGGGGGTTCAATTTTTCAGATTTCAGAAATTAAAAGAAAATTTCTTCAAACATTTTGTTTTTGAGAGGATTAATATTCCACAGCAAAGTGAATTGCTCAAAAAGCAAAAAAAAATTAAGTTCATTAGACCACATTCATTCTGTGTCAGAAACCTATGCTGTGTCAACTATCTAATCACAATCCAAATTCAAAGCTGAATCCAGCTTGAATGTTGTGTCCATACTTGCCCCAAGCCTTCAGGGTTCAACCTCTGCAGTCGTATAAAGCTGCGCCCTGCGGAGCATCTGGTTGGTTATTGCTTAAAACTTACCACACTTTTTAGTTATATTTATGTTAAGATCTGTATAATTTTTGGTGAAGATTTACAATTTTATTTTAGAGTAATAAGGGTAAAAAAGGAGGGGGTTCACATGTCGCACCATATGTCAGAAACTATTTATGATTATTGCATAATATTCACACACAATACGAAGGGCGTATCATATGCTCATGGCGCAGCTGTTTATTATGGTTTGTTTTTAAATTGGAATACTATAGCCCAGGCGCCTGAGGTTATAATCCCTCATTCTGTATGCTTTCCCCCCAAGTCAGGACCCTGCAATTCAATGGTTTCCGTTTGTTTCTCTGTTTCACATTTGTTTTTCGTTTATAATTTGGTAAATATTTTTAAGTACTGTGAAAGTACTTTAATTCGTGGGTATCAATTTTCGTGGTTTGAGCAATATTAACATGTTCGTGGGCTTTTAAATTCGTGGATTTTAGTTTTCTAAAAAAAAAAAAATTGAAAAATTGAAGCCTTTAGAAACGAGGGTTACAAATAGTCTAGATTGAAGGAAATTGCAAAGTAAACATTGACCCGTGTAAATCGTAGTGATAACACTAATTAACCTATGATAAAGTGATCAAGAGATTACAGACCATCAAAGGTGTTAATTAGGCCATTAACATGTCACCTAAAGAAAATAGTAACATAAACAAATGCTATGAATTGCCAAATAATTCTTAGCAAAATCAAGACCAGCATAATTTTTTTTTCTCGTATGTGAGGATATAAAATGAACACTTTATCATACTAGCATATCAATACCGGAAATCTGACTTTCATTGATCAAAAACAAAAGTTGTACATTTTAGGTTATTAAAGATTAAATGGGTATAATCCTGCATGCGGTTGTAGTTCTGTGACTGCTATTAAAGTATTCTCAGAGTTGGTGCTATTCAATATCTTCTCGTAGACTAGATCATACATGTCATATCAGTAGTCAAACCTACCGATTGGGATCTTTCCAGGTCTTGATTTAGACAATGGTTATTTTATTTCGTTGGACACTTAAATTCGTGGATAAAGTCATCCCCGAAAACCACGAAAATTGGTACCCCACGAATAAAAGTACTTTCACAGTAAGTTTTTTCGTTTTAATAGTTTTAGATTTGTCATTTTGGGGTTATATATATATAGAAAATGTAGTAATTGTTTTGCTCATTGTTGAAGGCCATACGGACGTCGTTGACCTATAGTTGTTAATTTCTGTGCCATTTGTTCTCTTGTGGAGAGTTGTTTCATTGGCAACCATTCCACATCTTCTTTTTGTATAGCTTGTGACTTTTGTAGCAAAAGCGAGACAGCTATCCTACATTCCTTCGTCGGTGGTGTGGTGTCCATAAAAGTTCACTCTTTGGTGAAAGTTTTTGGAATTTTAATAACTTTTTTAAACTGCCCTCGGTTTCTACCCAACTTTGAAGGAAGCTTGTTTATGATGTGAAGATCATTACTATCCAGAATTAATTTTTTTTTAAATCGGTTTATCCGCACTTTACTTATAAATGGACCTACTTTTTCTGCCAATTACATCCAGTTTAAAAAAAAAACCATTGATTAGATTTATAATCCAATATTGATTTTAACCCGATTGAACTGAACCAAAAGATATATATAGTATCTAACGAAAAAATGTTTTCACCATTTTTTGTTGAGCCTGCTACATTTTGGTACTTAACTTTTACAACAAAAGTAGGCGCGAGACCCTTACGATTTTTTTTCTATGATGAACTCTTTAGATCATAATATATATTAATGATAAGATGAAAAGAAAATAGAAGGTCTATGTACATCTTATATGAGTCACATTGACAAATACAGCTGTACAGTGTGGTCCAAAAAATGTAGAAAAATCAGAAACTGGAATGAAATATTCTGTTGTCTGTGGTTCTGTCATAAGCACATATATACTTACAAGCCGCTTTTGTAATATAAAATAGATAATTATGCATTCATATATTAGAATAAGAAAAGTCTGACAAATTAAGACGATAAAAATTAAATAATCATCACTGACACAAGAGTAACCCGGACAGTTCAAATAGTTTAAACTGCTACGACCTGCAGGTAGAATGCGAATTACCTGTCACTAGATTCGAGGGGGAGGACAGGGAGAAAGGGGGTAGGAGAAAGGAGAGGAAGGCTGGGAGAAAGTAGAAAAAGTTGGAGAATGGAGAAAAAATAAAATATCTCTCCTTTTAAAAAATGATCTATAAATATTTCAAGAAAAAATATCTCAAAAGGAGATGTTTTATTCTAATGAGAGAAAGGAGAACGGGGGTAGGAGAAAGGAGAAGAGGGATGGGAGAAGGGAGAAGGGTACTCCCCCTCAGATTCGTTAATAATGTACAAAAATATTTGCACTACAGAAACAAATAAATTGAATTTATTTTTCTTTTAGTTACCATTTTATAATCATATATATATCATGAGTTGAACAAGCGCTTGGGTGCAATTAATACGCGTTAGTTAGTTATCAAACTGTGTAATGACCTTTTAAATTTAGAATAATCGAGTTCAAATATATCAATATTCATGTTGTAACTTATTGTCATTTTGACGTATTTTTTTTAAACCAATGGCAAGATACGATTTATTTTTCGACTTTCTCTGTTATTTAGTCGTTTGGTATGGTAAAGTCCCAACAGCTTCGAATAAGATCTTCCCAGCATATTAGCATTGGTTTCCCTCCCCCTTACTTATATTCCCCTGGTTCTTACCATGAGCTTTTCCTAAGATGCAGTGATTGTTATTGTTTGCAAAGATCTATCAACTAATCCTATTTCTATATTTAACAACATTCCAACAATGGAAGTACACCAACAGAGAAAGCTTGACGTTGCTAAACCAGCTAGTACAGACATTTTGTCTTTGAATAATAAGGTTTACTGTTTATTTTGTTTATTTTGCTTTCATATAATTTTATACTTCTATATATACGCTTTTTGATTTTTAGCTCACCTGGTCCAAAGGGCCAAGTGAGCTTTTCTCATCACTTTGCATCCGTTGTCAGTCGTCGTTAACTTTTACAAAAATGTTCTCTAAAACTAATGGGCCAAATTTACATCTTTTCTTTGCTGTGTCCTTTACAACAAACATATAATTTACCTGTAGGATACCTGTAAGATCGTTGTGGGGCTCATATGGAAGGATCCTATCCTTTTTAGCCCACCCTATTTTGGTACACTTTCAAAACTGATACAATCATCAATCCTGCATGATTTGGTGCAATATTTCACACAATTAAAAAGTTATATAGAAAACTATTTGTGTCCTCATCAATTTCTTAACTGATACATGACTGATTCCCAATGACGGTCTATACTAATTTTAAAGGCTTCCACAGTTTTTGATGAAATAACTTCAACTGGTAGGTTATTCCAATCATTAATAATTCGTTGTGAGAAATGTCTTAATCGAAAAAGAAGTGTTACATCTAGGTTTTGCTAATTTCCAATTATGCCCACGGGTATTTGTACTGATGACAGTAAAAAATCTTTCATAAGATATATCTTCGATTCCTTTTAATATTTTGAAAGCTTGTATCATATCACCTCTTCGCCTTCTGTGAGTTAGGGAAGGTAGTTTAAGTACTTTTAATCTTTCTTCATAGCTCAGAATCAACAAGATGTCATCAATTATATATGATTTCATTGCATTAAAGGATTGAGTGTGGAGCAGGAATCTGATGAATCCTTGAAGCGATCTGTTCAAATATGCTGCTTATTATACTATTTATTGTAAATTAAATGCAAAAGATGAACCGCAGTAAACCTTCATGTTCCAATTAATATAATTACTTTAATTTTGTTCAAAGCCACTTTTCAATGAGGCATTCACATTTATGGTTATTTAGATTACAATGTCTTACTCAATTATTTTATGGGATCAAATATATTTTATTTTTTGTGGAGACACTTTAATCTGTCAATTTGTTATTCAATTTAACATAGATTGAAAAAGCATGATGTGGAAAAATAGTGGTTAGGACAGTTTTAACAAAAATAATTAATTTGTGTTTTTGATGTAATTTGACAGATTATTATGATGAGACAAGCTGTAAAGAAGGCTAAAGGTCAGACAGTACAAAAGATAATTAGGAGAGTAAAAAGTTTAAGGAATAAAAAGTAAGTTTTCACATATATATACTAGTTTATACCAACTTAAAAGCAATTATGTATTGTCATAAAATAATAATAATTTTCTATTGTACTACATTTATAATCATGATGACAATGAGTAATTCATTTTACAGATAATGTTTGTAACAGCAGCTTAACAAGGATCTTGGGAATGTATTTAACATGTTTAACACTTTATTCAATGTCTGTAAACATTAATGGTAAATGTAATAAAATTTGCCATGCTGAAATCAAAGCAATAATTACATGAATTAAAACCAATAAAAAGAATTAAGTAGTTTTGTACAAGCTGCCACACCAAGAATTTATCAGGTTCTTGAATTCAGTGTTCTCCTCAGAAATTTATTATATCATCCTGGTACATATGCATGTAGATAGAAAATTATGAAATACCATCATGTTTCTAGAAAATATAGCATCACATTCATATAAACACTATCTATAATAAACTAATTTCAGATAGCATCACTTACTAGCAATATAGCATCACATTACTATGATGCTAAAACACCCTGGAGAGAACACTGTGAATTGATTGTAAAATGATTACATACACAGCTAATTTCTTAGTTAAGATTGTAGGTCTGCCGTATTCTGGTATCTAAAAGAGTAAGAGTTTTCCTTTAAGTAGATTGAATCATGAAGATAAACAGGACATTCTTTATCAATAGCCAATTCAATGATACTGGGAGGTTTTACAAGAGTTGATGTTCTTTGTTAAATCAAGTAAAATTTGTTGCCTATTCAAATAGCAATGTACACTGTGCACTGTCATTACTGAAAATTATACATACATGTACATTGTACAATGTTGTAAGTTATTATTATTTTTGACTTTAAAAAAAAATTAACATGTAAACCTCCTCTACTAAGTAAAGACTGCTCATAAGTTTTAACAGCAAGGTGGTCTATCTCAATCAGAGAATCAAACAACAATCATTGATCATTCACAGTTAAGCATTATCACATACTTATATACCTAAGCATTATTACATACTTATATACCTCATAAATGTATTACAATATAAACAATTTTAGAGGCACAGAAGAAGAAAAAAATAAGGACAAAAGAAAGATAGAGAGACAGCTAGAAGTTATGTATGCCATCAAGGTACAATATCTATGTTAGATGTTGCTAATATTTATAGATCAAGAATTTTTTATGTGCATGTATATGTTTTCAATAGTTTAAAAGGGGCATAAATGGGGGGTATCTGCACGAAAGAAAGCGAAATTAAATTGCCATTTCACGATGAACGAACAATTAAAAATGTCTTGCACATTAATCTGTTTACCGATTTTACGAAACACAGTGAATAACAAACCTATTTCACGGCTACTTGTGAAATAAAAATGGAAAAACACGTTGCACGAAAATAACCCTTTACCACCCTCGTTTAACTATTGAAGTGGAACATTAAATAAAAAGTATGATTGGCTTTAAGAAGTAACCAACAGATTCCAAATGACTTGGATTTTAACATCTACAGATCTCCTTATGGCCATCAACATGTGAAAAACCCATACAATTCAGACTGTTTTAAAGGCTTAGTTTGAACTCTTAGTACTATCTGGGTATCAGTTGAAATATATCCTCATACCACATCTCCTTATTTTATGTGTTGTAATTTTTCAGTTTCTGTTTGAATATTATTTTTGGTTGAAATTACATGTGTTATCATGATCATTGTGCTTCATAGACTGATAGAAAATGAAATGAGTTTGTTAGACGACTAATCTGTATTCTGTTTATACTTTGCATTTGCTAGTTTATATATAACTGTCAAATGTGTTGATTTATTTGTAGGACTTGAAACTTGACAAAGTTTCTAAGTTTGCCATTGGATATGATTCTGTTCTTCATGAAATAACTGAAAAGGTAAGTAAACATAATCTCTGGTATTTTACTGCTCTTTGGAGGGGAAAATTAATTTCTCTTCCTGGTCAAAACTTAATTGCTACATCATCTTAAGCTTGAATATTTTATTGTAAACATATAGGTACAATGTACTCTTTTTAAACGACTGCAAAAAAAATTTTGCATCATATAATGGTATCATGTCGTCTGCGTCGTCGTTGTCTGAAGACGCATTTTTTTTACCAGAAGGTTTAATACCTCTAAAGGAAGGTTGTGATTGATTTTGGGGGTTATGGTCTAAATAGTTTAGAAATTAGGGGCCAAAAAGGGGGCCAAAAATAAGCATTTTTATAGTTTTCAAACAATAACTTGTGTTTAAGTGTATGAATCTCTTTGAAATTATACCACAAGTTTCCATATCATGAAGGGATGGTTAATATTGACTTTGGGGGTTATTGCTCAACATTTTTTAGAATTAGGGGCAAAAGGGGAAAAACTAGGGTTTTTCTGGTCAACAGACAATTAAGGCAATTTAAAAGCAGTGTAAGGGAGGTAATTAACAAACAATGTTGGGTATGTTCTGATTTACCTCCCTTACACTTCTTGTAAATTATGTATAAAGTAATGTCAGGTTTTGGACTAATTGCAAAAAAAAGGGAGGTGGTAGTAGTTTTCAATTTCTTTCCCTCCAATTTTTAAAAGTTTGAAGAAGAAATCCTTAATTGCACAATATTGCGCAATATATTTGTAAGATCTTGACATTTGTTTTGTGTCAGAAACTCATAT
The DNA here is from genome assembly GCF_963676685.1 of Mytilus edulis. Classification (NCBI taxonomy): domain Eukaryota; kingdom Metazoa; phylum Mollusca; class Bivalvia; order Mytilida; family Mytilidae; genus Mytilus; species Mytilus edulis. The sequence continues at coordinate 98,121,444 of NC_092347.1, forward strand.
TATGTAAAAAATTTGAACACAATCCAAATTCAGAGCTGTATTAAGCTTGAATGTTGTGTCCATACTTGCCCCAAGTGTTCATGGTTCTACCTCTGCGGTCGTATAAAGCTGCGCCCTGCAAAACACCTGGTTTTTGTAATATTAAAAAGAATGTAGCAGGGTTACACATGTTTGAAGGCACCAACATTCCCCTAACCTGGGAGAGTGGTGTAACAATACAACACTAGAAAAAACTCAGTTGAAAAGGGCTTAACTCAGATCAATACAAATTAGTAAAACAAATAACAAAAACACAGACTGAACACGACAGGAAATGCATCCCTCACAACAAGAAAGACTAAAAGTACTCACAGTTACCAATAGCTAGTTCAAAGCCAAAAACGACTAATAAAAATACCAAACAATTGATAAAAAGTTCACTCAGATCGTATCAAAATTTCTAGGCTCTGTCAACAACAACACAGTAAAAATGTTCTAGTTAGAAAGAAGTTTTCTATATATGTACCGCCAAACTTCCCAACCAAATCTTTTTATCCATGGAAGAATCCAATATGATGGTTGCTTTATGACATAAAATACTAACATTAGTTAAGACTTGTACTTATACTTACAGCCTGATGCCTCAGCTGAAATGATAGCACTAGCTAGACTATCAGAACATGCTGCACTGAAAGAGGAAGTAGACAAGTTTAGAAAGGACCATGATGACTGGAAGTCCTTATCAGAGTTTCTTCTTAACCATATTCCTAGGCGTTTTAACAAAAATAAATACAAGGAAATTAAATCTAAAATGATGACAAATGTTAATGCTGGAAATGTTTTAGTAAAGGCGTACTTGGAAAATAAAATAGGAAAGGATTCAGAATTGACTATAAAAGATAATAGTGGTGTTTCAGGTATTACGTCAGACACTGAACTTGTGAATAAATCTACGGAAATTGAAAAAGTAAGTCAAGGACAAACTCAAATAAAAGATGAGAGTCCACAAGAACAATCAGAAGTAATGGAAGAAATATCATGTAAATCAACAAATGATAGCGAAGAATCCAAAAAATCAACAGAAATAATAAAAGTTAGCCCACAAAAGACAAGTAAAGTTAATACAGAAAAAAGTCCAACAAAATTAACAAAAATATTGGAAGAAAAACCACATAAAATAACAACTGTTAAAGAACAAAGTGATACATTAACAAGTGAGGTTACTGATAAACAGGAAAATGAAGAAGAGGAGAGCAATTCAAATGGAGATAATGACTCTTTAATAGAAAGTGAAATTTCTGATGGCCAAGACATTGCTGAAAGTGATAGTAATGAAGAAGATTCAGACAATGATGAAAGTGAAAGTAGAGTAGTAGGTTCAGACAGTGATGAAAGTGAAAGTAGAGTAGTAGGTTCAGACAATGACGAGAGTGAAATAAGTGAGAAAGATTCAGATGACAATGAACAGGATGAAAGTGAGAATGAAGACCACACTAAAATTAAAGGTGAAATGGTAGTCAAGAAATTGAACATGGATGACCTAGTTAATAGCAAAGATGAAGATATCCCAGATTTTCTTGTAGCTAATTCCCAGGAGGAAAACATTTCAAAAGTGAGAAAGTCTAAAGATTCATTCTTTGAAAGAGGTGATAGTGATGATGAAGATTCAGACAGTAATCTTTCTTCTACTCATGGTGACAGTGAATCAGATGACATGGGTGAAGACGAAAAGAGAGAAGCTAGTAGACAGGCTATTAGTAGTTCTTTTCTAGGTGCTTTAAATGAAGTTAAATCAAAACATAGACATTATGATGAAAGTGAGGGACAAGGGTATGGAGGTAGATGGGGACACTTTGACAGACGAAATGACAACAGAGGAAGGGGAGGATTTGACAGACGAAATGACAGCAGAGGAAGAGGGGGTTTTGACAGACGCAATGACAGTAGAGGGAGGGGGTATTTTGACAGACGAAATGACAGTAGAGGGAGGGGACATTTTGACAGACGAGATGACAGCAGAGGGAGGGGGCAAAACAGAGGATATGGTAGGGACAGAGGATTTGGAAATTCTGATAATTATAGAGGGAGAGGAGGACAAGGACATTTTGAAAGAGGAAGAGGCAATTTTAGAGGTCAACAGAATGGACCTAGAGATTTCCAGAGGTCAGACAATAGAGGAAGTTCATACAGACAAAACCAGTGAGTACACGATCACGAATCCAAGATAACATTTTGTTTTATTTTTTATTTTCGTAAATTAAACCAAATGTGTTTTGCTCATTGTAGAAGGATCAACTGTGACCTTCTATGTCATTTGGTCTCTGGTGGATAGTTGTCTCCTTGGCAATCATTGACCTAATTTCAAATGTGGTGTTCTTTTTTATGTCCCATCATTCTTACAACAATTCTAACTAAAATGACATTACAGATTAAATAAACTTGTAATGCACTATTGAGAAATAGATATCACATATTTTAGTTCTGAACTGGATCTGGAGAATTCTTTAAAGAGTGTTTTTCCCCCTTTACTGAGCAAATGGCTGCTTGAAATAAAGGTAACAGAAGTTATAGCTATCAAAACAATTATATAAGATGGAAACGGAGAATGTGTCAAAGAGACAGACAAGCATGCAAGGCCACCAATTGGTCTTCATCACAGTAAAACAATCCCACACACAAGCGGCCTCCAGCTTTTCCTAAACAAAAATGTATGTTATGTACTAGTCATTATAGTATACAATGTACTTCATCAAGGGAAAAAAAATGAATTTAACTTCAAAATCTAACTTAATATTAATATTTTACAGGTCAAGCAGGAATATGAATTCTTACGCTGACAATAAAGGTAATTATGTTGTTGATGCCATTTTATGTTCACGTTATAATCAATGCTTTCAATTATAACATATCGGGATATCATTGCAATTTTATGGTTCTTTTGACAAACTATGTTAAAATTATTATTTCATAGATAAAGATAAATAAAATTTCATAGATTCATACTTACATATACTTAAATTGATTAATTTTAATTCATATAAATCTTTACTATTTTTTTGCAATTGATCACTATTTTTAAAATTGTTTGATTGTTTTAAGTGTTGTGTTAAAATGTCAGGTGTTGAATCCTATGTCTCGCAGATTTGAATCTAGGGACCATGGACCTTTAACAAGGTATCCTTCGGAGTTGTACATGTAAATAGTCTTTGCATCAACTATATATATATATTAGGGATGGCAATGAGTACTCGAGTACTGGCTCGGAAGGCCGAGTACTTGAGTACAGTTTTAGTACTCGGATACTTGTTTGCCTGTTATACATCTTGAGATATTACTCTTCATATTTCCACTCACTTTAGTTCCGTTGAAATGTCCCCTTAGTAATACTAAATAAAATCAATTTACAACATAAATATGTTTGTCCTGAGGATACTATTTGTTATAGTAGTACCAGCAATGTCCTTTCCTTCCAATGTTTTCATGGTCACTACTTGTATCAAAAAATAGAAAGCCAAACAGTACTAGTCTTTAGTCTGAAATTGTTGACCAGATCATAATTCTTAACAAGAACAAAATCAAAGTGACCTGACTTTGGTGAACCCTACGCTACTGATAAGAGACATTTTTACCGGTGTTTGTACACGGATCAACAATTTAATGGATTAATAATTAACTCATCACAAGCCGTAAAAACTTACCTTTGTTTGTTAATCAAGACTTCTAGGTAAACGTGATTGGTATGAGATGTACATTTAAATTAATTTAATTACTCTTTATTTATATATATAAAAAAAAAACAACAGAGGATCAAGCTATGTTCTTAGTACGTTTGTCTTTCGTAAATATGTGTATGATAGTAATAACAAAAACACTGCATCCCACCTAAAATCTAAATTTTTCAATAGACGTTTAAGATTCACCCGAGTACTCGCGAGTACTTGAGTATCATGAACGAGTGTCTGAGTATTAAATTTCAAATCTTTTGACATCCCTAATATATATATGTATATATATGTAGCCCCATATGGGGTGATGGAACAGGGCATTTAGCCCACTGCCCCCTAAATTTGTCTCTATTACTAAGGTGAAATTAGGAAAATCTAAAGTCACCTGCAGACACAAACTATTTCACCAGAACAGTACTTAATTCCATATCTTACAACTATATAATATCAGTTACTCTTGAAAGGAAAAATTCATAGTGAACCAACTAGTTATAAGAAAATAGTTTTTTCTTTTGTTCAGGTTCAGGATAAAATAGATATCAGTCATAAAAACCTGTTTTCTTATCCTTGTTGTTTTTATTGTGAAACGTTGATTTACAAGTTAAGGTGATGTGAAATATGTTAGAGTTAACCTTTAAAACGAAAAGTTTTATTTTTCAAGGTTCATCAACAAAGACAGAGGAGAAACTTCATCCTTCCTGGGAGGCTAGCAAGAAAAGGAAGGAACATTCAACCATCCAAGCTTTCCAAGGAAAGAAGATTAAATTTGACGATTAAACTCTAAAAAAATCTTTTTTTCATTTCTTTATTTAGATCAACTATATTTGGTGTATGAAATGATTGTTAGTTTAAGGTGTACATGTCAGACTGGCAAGTTTCAACTGACCATGACCTTTATTTCATGGCTCATCGGACAATGTAAAGTTTTTGTGGTTGTCTTTTTTCATATACTACTAGAACATATCCGTGATATCACGGATCGTGACTGAATAAAGTATATAACTATGCGTAAGCCTTATTTTAGTATTGGTATTGTCATCTGATAAACTCATGCCGATTATAAGATACACAGTTTTCTCTGCTTTCAAAATCTTTCTGTTTGAACCCGTCGACCTGGAACTTATCAATTATTGGTAATATTAATTATTTGGAAAACAAAAGGTCCTGGAATGGAGTATCTTTAAATTTACAGCATTGTCCTATATTAGTTAGAAATAAAGATGAATTCTTTGTCATGCCCGCTAACAAATTTAAAAAAACTGTACCTATACACCCTAATTTAAGTCCAGATTTTTAGTATTCGTATTGTCATCTTAATAGAAAGTCTTATTGATTAAAATACTACAATAGGAAACAATGTAACAATGATAGAATTAAGTAGTGTTAACCCTGTGATTATGACCCGTTTATATATCAAATACTAAATACAACGTTTGGTGGCGCATCTGTCAGATGCGGAAAGTACAAATAAGGTAATAGGTAACAGGTGAATATACTATTGGTATCGGTATCAGATTCGATCCGGAACTTGTTAATTATTGGCAGTATTAACTATGTGGAAAACAAAAGGGTCTGGAGTGTTGTAATTTTCAATCTACACCATTGTCCTATATTAGCTATATATAAAGTTGAATTCTTTGATTTGTCGTTTTTACCCCATGACGGCTGACAAATTGGACCTCATTATTTTAGTATTATAGATAAGCAATTTTTTAAGCATTAAGGCCCCATATTTGGTTGATGAGGTAATTGTTAGGTGTACTTGTCTGACTGTAAGGTTTCTTCTGACCTGGACCTTGTGTTAATTGTTCATTGGTCACTATTAATTTTTGTGATTTGGTCTATTTCTCAGATTATTTAACCAATCAACTTATATTTGATATATGGAATAATTGTAAGTAGAACATGTCTGCCTGGCAGCGTTCATATGACCGTGAACTAATTTTCATGGTTCATCAGTCAATTCAGATACTATAATGAATAGGTCAACTATATTTGGTGTATTGAATAATTGTAAGGTGTACATGTCTACTACAGGGTTCATATGACCTTGATTTTTATTTTCATGGTTCATTGGTCAATGTTAAGATTTTGTGGTCCTCTTAGGTACTGTTAATGATAAGATCACAAGATAAGGTGTAGGGGGTAACTGTAAGGTGTACGTACCTGTCTGTAGATAGACATAGGAAGATGTGTGAGTGCCAATCAGACAACTCTCCATCCAAATAACAATTTATAAAAGTAAACCATTATAGGTCAATGTACGGCCTTCAACACAGAGCCTTAGCTCACACCGAACAACAAGCTATAAAGGGCCCCAAAATTACTAGTGTAAAACCATTCAAATGGGAAAACCAACGGTCTAATCTATATATAAACAAGATGCTCCGCAGGGCGTAGCTTTATACGACCGCAGAGGTTGAACCCTGAACGGTTGGGGCAAGTATGGACACAACATTCAAGCTGAATTCAGCTCTAAATTTGGATTGTGATTAAATAGTTGACACAGCATAGGTTTCTGACACAGAATGAATGTGTTCTAATGAACTTAAAATTTTTGTTTTCTCTTAGAGCAATTCACTATGCTGTTGAATATTAATCCTCTCAAAAAAATGTTTGAAGAAATTTTCTTTTTTATTTATGAAATTTCAAATGAGAAAAATTGAACCCAATTTTTTTAATCACATCTCCCTTTCCCTTATTCCAAAACTAATCTCAATTAAAATTTCTAATGGAGTTTGCAACAATAACTACTCATTTAAATACATCATAAAATATTAAGATGTAAAAAAACTGCTTGTTATCACTGAATGGTAAAGATTATTTTAATTTATCAGTTGGTAGTAAAAAGTGAATATACATTGTATATTGTATATAACGAAGATTTAAGTTGATTCTGGACAAAGAAAGATAACTCCAATTAAAAAAAAATCTTGCTATTGCACAATATTTTGCAATTAGATATGTTTTGCTTACTATTCTGGACAAAGAAAGATAACTCTAATTAAAAAAATTTTGCTATTTCACAATATTGTGCAATTAGATATTTCTTGCCATTGCGCAATACTGTGCAATTGAAAAGACTTGCTATTGCACAATACTTAATATAATAATTTTAGATCCTGATTTGGACCAACTTGAAAACTGGGCCCATAATAAAAAATCTAAGTACATTTTTGGATTCAGCATATCAAAGAACCCCAAGATTTCAATTTTTGTTAAAATCAGACTAAGTTTAATTTTGGACCCTTTGGACTTTAGTGTAGACCAATTTGAAAACAGGACCAAAAATGAAGAATCTACATACACAGTTAGATTTGGTATATCAAAGAACCCCATTTATTAAATTTTTGATGAAATCAAACAAAGTTTAATTTTGGACCCAGATTTGGACCAACTTGAAAACTGGGCCAATAATCAAGAATCTAAGTACATTTTTAGATTCAGCATATCAAAGAACCTAACTGATTCATTTTTTGTCAAAATCAAACTAAGTTTAATTTTGGACCCTTTGGACCTTAATGTAGACCAATTTGAAAACTGGACCAAAAGTTAAGAATCTACATACACAGTCATGACAGTTAGATTCGGCATATCAAAGAACCCCAATTATTCAATTTTGATGAAATCAAACAAAGTTTAATTTTGGACCCTTTGGGCCCCTTATTATGTTGGGACCAAAACTCCCAAAATCAATACCAACCTTCCTTTTATGGTCATAAACCTTATGTTTAAATTTCATAGATTTCTATTTACTTATACTAACGTTATGGTGTGAAAACCAAGAAAAATGCTTATTTGGGTCCCTTTTTGGCCCCTAATTCCTAAACTGTTGGGACCTAAACTCCCAAAATCAATACCAACCTTCCTTTTGTAGTCATTAACATTGTGTTTAAATTTCATTGATTTCTATTTACTTAAACTAAAGTTATTGTGCGAAAACCAAGAATAATGCTTATTTGGGCTCTTTTTTGGCCCCTAATTCCTAAACTGTTGAAACCAAAACTCCCAAAATCAATCCCAACCGTTCTTTTGTGGTCATAAACCTTGAGTCAAAATTTCATAGATTTCTATTAACTTAAACTAAAGTTATAGTGCGAAAACCAAGAAAATGCTTATTTGGGCCCTTTTTGGCCCCTAATTCCTAAAATGTTGGGACCAAAACTCCCAAAATCAATACCAACCTTCCTTTTATGGTCATAAACCTTATGTTTAAATTTCATAGATTTCTATTTACTTATACTAACGTTATGGTGTGAAAACCAAGAAAAATGCTTATTTGGGTCCCTTTTTGGCCCCTAATTCCTAAACTGTTGGGACCTAAACTCCCAAAATCAATACCAACCTTCCTTTTGTAGTCATTAACATTGTGTTTAAATTTCATTGATTTCTATTTACTTAAACTAAAGTTATTGTGCGAAAACCAAGAATAATGCTTATTTGGGCCCTTTTTTGGCCCCTTATTCCTAAACTGTTGAAACCAAAACTCCCAAAATCAATCCCAACCGTTCTTTTGTGGTCATAAACCTTGTGTCAAAATTTCATAGATTTCTATTAACTTAAACTAAAGTTATAGTGCGAAAACCAAGAAAATGCTTATTTGGGCCCTTTTTGGCCCCTAATTCCTAAAATGTTGGGACCAAAACTCCCAAAATCAATACCAACCTTCCTTTTGTGGTCATAAACCTTGTGTTAAAATTTCATAGATTTCCATTCACTTTTACTAAAGTTAGAGTGCGAAAACTAAAAGTATTCGGACGACGCAGACGACGACGACGCCAACGTGATAGCAATATACGACGAAATTTTTTTCAAATTTTGCGGTCGTATAAAAACGAGAATGAGAAACGCGTATAAATTACATAAACAAACGACAACTACTGTACTTCAGATTCCTGACATAGGACAGGTGCAAACATTTGCAGTGGGATTATACATTTTAATGGTACCAAACCTTCTCCATTTTTCTGAAACAATAGCATAACATCACAACTTAGAAAAACACACAATAAAATATCAATTGGCAGGCTTAACTCAATAAAAAAACGTAAATTAACACAATATGAATGGTTAATTTTACTGTGACCTCACTTTCATAAAACATTGATAATGTTAAGTTTATGGGATACTTGTAGTAAAACCTTTATATTACAGACTTTCAATGATAAGTAAAAACAAGCACGACATCTTAGCATGTGTGCTCTTATCTTACTCTTCAAAGACTTTAAAAGTAAACCAATATCTAATAGAATGATTACTCTTCTCAACATAATTGTGTGATTTATATGGTCCAGCTAAATTCAAACATACATGCTTAGATTAGTTTTAGATAAATATTTTTATAGGGTTCTATACCAGTGCATTAATACTATATGCATATCAGATAGCCAGTATTTGGTGGGTGGATTTAATTTATCCCTCTTTCAAACCACAATTGGAAAACTACTAGATGAAAAATTTCAGTAGCTGTAAAGATTTAAAAATATTTATTTTTACAAATTTTATTACATTAAAATTCAATATTGAAACAATGAATTTGGTTATTTTGTGAAAAATACAATATAGTGTTGACATTATATTATAAAACATGCTCACAAGGAGTCTTATGCATCTTCTTTGTCTATAACAAGTTTAATCAAACAAAAAACATAATTGATACCATACATTTGCAAATAAAAACTGAAAGACAATGGTTTATGTAGAACAGTGTGAACATCAAAACAAGTCACTTGAGATTTTACACTTCTGTTTCCATCAGGAAAAGGACAGATTTTACATAGTTTTAGGTCTACTTTGGTTTAAACCAACCATCAAAGAATTTATGGAACAATGATGCATCTGTGCTGTCTTTAATCACTGGGATATTTTCTCTTAAATCTGGACGATTGTCTCTGATCATTTGATCCCCTTTAGATTCAGGCAATGATGGTTGTGGCTGAGATTTCCAAGTTTTGTTGAATTTATTGATATCCTCTGTAAAGAGAAGAAGGCTGAGGAAAAATGTCAAATTAGCTAAAATCAAGCTGGAAAATGTCAATTTGCTAAAATCAATCTGTAATTTTTAACATTTGCTTATTTTTTAATTGCAGTTTAAAGCACCATTTGTCTAACATAAGGCTTGAAAAGAATACACCATCTTGGATAGTGTTGATGTATAATAGTACAATATTTTTTTCTTCTTTCTAGTATATATTAGTTTTTTAGGTTTAACACTTCTGTGTTACCTCTTATCCTATTCTAGGTTTTTGGTCATTTTAATACTTCCAAAGACAAACATGATCGACTTTCTCTTACTTTAACAGTGCACATTAGGGCTATTCCAGAAATAACAATATTAGAGGTTGGAAGGCACTTTTTTGCTATGTCCATCACTTATACAATTGCATTTTACTTTGCATACATAACCACACAATTTAAACTTTGTGACCTGCCCCAACCAATACAAAAAATAAAAAAGGTTTCCAATCCTACATTATTATTTTTTCTGGAATAGCTGTTATAATAATAAGCACTAACTGTCATCAATATTGTTAAAATTTTCAATCTTTTCCTCCACACCAGATTTGTCTTTCTTTATGGTGACAGAATGTGACTGGTCCCCTATAAATCTGGTAACTGTCACTTCTTCATTCCCCTCTCCATCTCTCACTGTCTTCCTCTGTTCTACTCTCTGTAATCACAACATATAAAACATCAGGTTATATAACCTGAGAACTAAGAATTTAAATAGGTCACACTTTACATAACTATAAAATATAGAAAAACCAGTTTGAAAACTGCATGTTACATTACAATAACAAAACTTTTTTTAAAGTTGGTATTCAAATAATGACTTCTTTTCTCAATTAGCTGGACTAAATCACAATAATTGTCAGATAGCAATAATGGAAAGTTTACCCCTCCTCCCTAATGGTAATTTTAAATAGCAGTGAATATTTTGCTTGATGACAGTGGGATTATTAGACATCAGAAGTTGTCATTAATATGTACCAGTAAAAGGCAGTATATACTATTAAGCATTTTGTTATCATTATTATCTACCACCACATATAATGATGTGATTATGAAGATAGCTTGTTTTATTGCTCCCACAGTTTGGTAGATTTTGGCCCTGCTTTTATTCTTTTTTATCTTAACTTTTTGGTCAGTTTTTTGTTTAAGTTACTAAATATAAAGATATCAACACCTCAAGGTGGTACATAACACTAAAGGGAGATAACTCTATACAAATCATGTTCCATTGTTTAATTCCAGGTGCAGGGTTTTCTGGCTGCGTTGCATTTTATGAAATTAAACGGTCCAAAGTATTTTTTGTACCACCCGAAAGAAACGTCTTTTTAATTGCACATAATCATATATATATATGTAAATTAACATACCCCATCTGGGCCTCTTGATGTTGTAAATGAAAAGCTTCGGTTATAAGAATAGGATTTTGGTTGTTCCATCCTGAACTCTGGCTGTGATTTTGGATTATCAAAGAGTTTAGCAACATCATCTACTCCAAGCTTTCCATCCACATCTACAAAGATACAAATATCTTCATACTTTGAATTTAGGTTCTTAAATACAGTTTCATAGTATCTGAATAACTTTCTGCTGTTTAATTTTCAGTGTTTTAAATCTGAATTTCCATTTTTTTTCAAATGATTGAATAGTTTTTAATTGCTCTCCTATCAGTCACTAGTTTCTCTTTGTGAAGATTATAACTACATAAGAAACAAAGACAAAACATAAATTTCAGATCTCAAATTTTGCTATGAAAACTCAAAACTTTCTGAATCCTTGCAATTTAATCCAGACATTTTAAAATTGAGGGAAAACTTACAAATGGGAGTTAACTGAAAATTCAGAAATGATTGTAAGGTTTTTATATGCAATTAATGCGACTGAATGACTTTCACAAAAATACAAACTTGCATTCTGATATCTGATATATATAAATCCAGCTTTTCCTAAAAATGTAACAAATTGACCTCCCATTTAGGACCATTCTGCAAAGTTTGCAATAATAAATACATGCAATAATTTCTAAATTTACAGACCATTAGGTTTCTATTTACCTGAATCTTCCCTCTTTCCTGTAACAGGTAATCTTGGACTGAATGGAGATCTGAACTATAATAGAAAATAAATTTTTACAATACAATTCTTTTATAACGTCAGCATTTTAAAGCCTATCATGTTGATATCAAAGCATTAACAATACAACTTATCAGCAAAACAACATTTAACAAGCTATCATTTGAACTTAGAATTATTTCAATTTAAGGAATTTGCATAATTTTTTGTGTTGAAAATTTTTGAAAAATTCCATGTGATCTGTATAATAATGTTTTGAGCGTTGCATAACACTTTCCACACAATGTATTTTGTATAGATAATGTTGTGCACAGCACAGTACATTCTATTGAAAACGTTCTTTCTTTGTATTAGTTTGTGTGTGTCGCACAGAACATTATAATACAGAATAAACATGGAATTCATTTAAAATTTCAAGTACAAGAAATTATGCAAATTTTTCTTTCTCCCAAATTGCATGGATTGAAAGCATTACCATGTATTTAAAGTCTTTACGTTGCTCTTACTTGACAAAATAACAAAATGTCCTACCACAGAGTAGATAACATCCTGAATATGTGAATAGAGGTTTTCGGTTTATATAATTTCTAAGGACATTTTTCCATATTTTCTGGTTTATTTCTTGTTGATGTTTATTATGTATTGCTAATTGTGTCACAAATCTTTATATGATTTGATGACAAATAAGTTTTTGAATTACAAAGAAAATTAAAAAAAAAATACTTACAAAAACAGGTAACAAAACTAAATTTGGAAGTTTCATAACCATTGCACACATCAAATATGTAATAAATTATCATTAAATTTTATTCATGTTGCAATTGTTTTAAAAATCTATGTATGGTCCGTTTCAGTGATTAACAATAAGGAACCAGGTGCTCCGCAGGGCGCAGCTTTATACGACCGCAGAGGTCGAACCCTGAACAGTTGGGGCAAGTATGGACAAAAAATTCAAGCGTGATACAGCTCTGAATTTGGATTGTGATCAAATTTTTGACATTACATGGTTTTTTTTTACACAAAACAAATGTCAAGATTTTACAAATCAATTAAAGATTTCTTCTTCAAACTTTTTAAATCTAAAATTAAATAGTTGACACACCATAGGTTTCTGACACAGAATGAATGTCGTCTAATGAACTTAAAAGTTTTTTTTTTGCCTTTGAGCAATTCACTATGCTGTTGAATATTAATCCTCTCAAAAAAATGTTTGAAGAAATTTTTTTTTTTATTTATGAAATCTGAAATGAGAAAAATTTAACCCCCCCCTTTTTTTTCATATTCCCGCTTCCCTTTTTCCAAAACTGATATTAATTCAAATTTCTAATGGAGTTTGCAACAATAACTACTCTTTTAAATACATCATAAAATATTAAAATGTAAAATAAAGTGTTTGTTATCACTGAATGGTAAAGATTGGTTGGTAGTAAAAGTGAATATACATTGTTTATTGGATAAAACAATAAAAAAAACTTCATCAGCAACATTTTATATTGGCAAATTTCCAATGAAGTTATTTACATCATAGTCATGTCTGGCAAATGTCCAACATACATTATCTAAAAACATTTTAGATAAGATAAGGAAAAAAAGCTTCATCAGCAACATTTTATATTGGCAAATTTCCAATGAAGTTATTTACATAAAGTTATTGGCAAATAAAAATAGAAAATGACATCATAGTCATGTCTGGCAAATTTCCAACATATATTATCAACTACTATTCTATACAAAGAAAGATAACTCCAATTGAAAATTAATTGCTATTGCACAATATTGTGCAATTAGATATTTCTTGCTATTGTGCAATACTGTGCAATTGAAAAATTTTTGCTATTGCACAATACTTGATATGGAATCCTGATTTGGACCAACTTGAAAACTGGGCCCATAATCAAAAATCAAAGTACATATTTAGATAAAGCATATCAAATAAGCCCAAGAATTTAATTTTTGTTAAAATCAAACTTAGTTTAATTTTGGACCCTTTGGACCTTAATGTAGACCAATTTGAAAACTGGACCAAAAATTAAGAATCATCATACACAGTTAGATTTGGCATATCAAAGAACCCCAATTATTCAATTTTTGATGAAAACAAACAAAGTTTAATTTTGGACCCCAATTTGGACTAACTTGAAAACTAGGCCAATAATTAAAAATCTAAGTACATTTTTAGATTCAGCATATCAAAGAACCCCAAGGATTTAATTTTTGTTAAAATCAAACTAAGTTTAATTTTGGACCCTTTGGACCTTAATGTAGACCAATTTGAAAACGGGACCAAAAATTAAGAATCTACATACATAGTTAGATTCGGCATATCAAAGAACCCCAATTATTCAATTTTTGATGAAATCACACAAAGTTCAATTTTGGACCCTTTGGGCCCCTTATTCTGTTGGGACCAAAACTCCCAAAATCAATACCAACCTTCCTTATATGGTCATAAACCTTGTGTTTAAATTTCATAGATTTCTATTTACTTATACTAACGTTATGGTGCGAAAACCAAGAAAAATGCTTATTTGGGTCCCTTTTTGGCCCCTAATTCCTAAACTGTTGGGACCTAAACTCCCAAAATCAATCCCAACCTTCCTTTTGTAGTCATTAACATTGTGTTTAAATTTCATTGATTTCTATTTACTTAAACTAAAGTTATTGTGCGAAAACCAAGAATAATGCTTATTTGGGCCCTTTTTTGGCCCCTAATTCCTAAACTGTTGAAACCAAAACTCCCAAAATCAATCCCAACTGTTCTTTTGTAGTCATAAACCTTGTGTCAAAATTTCATAGATTTCTATTAACTTAAACTAAAGTTATAGTGCGAAAACCAAGAAACTGCTTATTTGGGCCCTTTTTGGCCCCTAATTCCTAAAATGTTGGGACCAAAACTCCCAAAATCAATACCAACCTTCCTTTTGTGGTCATAAACCTTGTGTTAAAATTTCATAGATTTCCATTCACTTTTACTAAAGTTAGAGTGCGAAAACTAAAAGTATTCGGACGACGACGACGACGACGCCAACGTGATAGCAATATACTACGAAAATTTTTTCAAATTTTGCGGTCGTATAAAAATGATGCCAAATAATTACAGGAGTGAATGGTTGTATAAAATATGGCTTTGACTCTTTTTTCTCTTCATTGTCTTTTAACATTTGATCTCTTGGATTCTGCTGGGTTCTTGACTCAGGTGCAAATGGTAGACGAGGTTGAAGGAACATTTCCTCTTTGTGTTCATTGTCTTTTAACATCTGATCTCTGGGATTTTGAGGATCTCTTGCTTCTGGAAGTTGTGAACCTGAGATCAAAAAGTTTTTCCATTAAACAATTTTTTTAAGAACAACAACATATAAAGAAAACAGTGCATGTACAATTTAATAATTTCAGGCAGGAACTTTTATCAAGACAGTGTTGATTTGAAAAAAAATGTTCATGTCCAAACAGAATAAAACAAGAATGTGTCCATAGTACACGGATGCCCCACTCCCACTCTCATTTTCTATGTTCAGTGGACCGTGAAATTGGGGTGAAAATTATAATTTGGAATTATAATTAGAAAGATCATATCATAGGGAACATGTGTACTAAGTTTCAAGTTGATGTAACTTTAACTTCATCAAAAACTACCTTGACCAAAAACTTTAACCTGAATTTAGCACTATCATTTTCTATGTACAGTGGACCATGAAATTGGGGTCAAAACTATAATTTGGCATTAAAATTAGAAAGATGGGGAACATGTGTACTAAGTTTCAAGTTGATTGGACTTCAACTTCTTCAAAAACTACCTTAACCAAAATCTTTAACCTGAAGCGAACGGACGCACAGACGGACGGACGAACGGAGGCACAGACCAGAAAACATAATGCTCCTCTACTATCGTAGGTGGGGCATAAAAATTCTTGGTTATCATTGACAAGATCATGTGTTTATGCTATAATCACCTGGTGAAAATTCTACAGCACCAAAATTTCGAAACATATCCTCCATTTCTCTTTGCATGCTCTCCATCTGACGATTTAAATCAAAGTGAAAGAAAAACATTCCATGGTCCTCTTCATCGTCATTACCATCATCATCCCAAATACTGAAATAGAAAAATAAATAATTTACAAGTGAAAAGTATATCCATATAAATGTATAGGGAAAGATTGAGTTCATCTCCATAAATAAATTTATTGTCTATGTTAACAACAACTATCCTATAAGAGATCCCAATAGTCTATTTTCCACTTCCAGTAAATCCAGATACATGTCATTTTTAGTGGAAAAAGCCAAAGTTCTCTCTACACAAGACAAGATTTTGCCTGTATTCCAAATAGAATTTGTACAAAATATACATGTTTAGACAAGAGATTGTGATGCAAACATATCAGAGATTTGCAACATCCTTAGTCTGCCCAGGTAGTAAGTAGTACTTCTTCAAGATAAAAACAATTTAGTGAAATTGCACATTGTTATATTTCTGTTCATTGATTGTAGATTTAACCCCTAAAACTCAATAGTACATTTAATAGGGATTCCCACTAAATTCTTTGGTTGCCAAATAGACATCTAAAAAGATGCCTTTAATATTGCTTGTATTAATATTTCTTTTAATTTTTTTTAATTTTTATTTAATTTTTTTATTTTATGAATTTTCATATTTATGTATTACAATGTATGACAATAATTCCTTGTATTCATTTCTGTCTCAAATGGGAGGTAACTCTACTTTCTTTTCAAAATAATTTGTTTAAATATAAATTTTGTTTAACAGAATCTTCATGTAACTAATAAACAGGGCAGTATATATTTTTCTGAGCAGCCTTGTTCCTAGGGACAATATATTGAATTTCCTTTCACTTAAAATTAAGCAATTTGTTTAAATATGATATGATAAGAATATTTATAATACATCAAAAAACAGTCTGAGCGCACCATAAGCCACTAGACCTATGCCAAAGACCAGCAAAGCTTTATTTGAACTAGTAAGTATTTACAAATTATTTGTTAAGACACAATCTTGAAAAAAATGGAGTTGGAAAAGATTTTAGTTCAGACTGAGAAAAACATATCAGAAAGTGTTTTAAAAAAGGATATGGGAGATAACTCTATCTACACAAATATTTATATATTTATATAAAACATATATTGTACAGGTTTAATAGCTCTTTTTGGAAATGTTGATGGCTAGAACAGTTTAAAAACACATATAGTGGCATGAAAATGTGTAGTCTTGCCACGTGAAGTGCTCAAAATGTGCCATCTCTCTGCAGGGTGGTTGATAACCATGGGAGAAAATCTTGCAGAAAATTAAGTATTGTTTCATTATTACAAGGAAAAAAGAACATTTTGGTCTTACCAAACTAGCAATAAATAAAAAAAATCCCTTTAATATTCATTTTATGCTTCAAAATAAATTTTAATTTGAGAGAAATCCATGCCGAAATTTGAGTCTTGAATCTAATAATATAGTTATTCGTCTATTGAAGCACCATCCAGGGAATTATGCTGTACATGTGTACCTACTTTCTTTATAAAATGTATAAATTTTCATTTGTAACCGATCAAAATTAGTCTGCTGTTAGGGGTGTAACCTGTGGAACAGGATCTGCTATTTACAGCTAACCCTTCATATATTTTTTCTTGAGGTTCATGAAGATCAGCCTTAAGTTTTCTTTGTGGTAAAGTTTATAGAATGTTGTTTGTCTTTTTGTGTTTTTTTTTGCCATGGCATTGTCATTTAGTTTTCAACTATAGTTTGACTATATATGTGCTGATTGCATCCATCTCACTTTTAAAGAGGGGGCCTATGAGTTCCTATAAAATTTCCATAAAATTGAATTCCATAAAATTAAAAAACGATTGTTACATGATCTCAAAAAGTTCTAGATTTGAGGGTCATTTACACAGGCACTTGTTTCTATTCATCTGTTCATGGGAAGATGACAAGTGCCTGCGGTCATTCAGCATTCAGACCAAACCCAGCAAAATACCTATTTTTAGATAAGATTTTTTTTTTTTTTATATTTTTATAATAACCTTCCTGGTTGTGACTTGAGTAAAAAAAAATGATGCAAGACATGTGTATGTCAGTATTTCGTGTTAACATTTGTAATCATTACCCTTTCAGAATATTGATCAATTGACATTCATTTTTGAAATGGTAAAGCTAGCATAATAGAAAACCCTGAAGGAATAGTTCATGTTTATTTGTTTTGCGTTTTGACTTTTGTGTTCCAGATGTTCAAAACAAAATGTTCAACATATTATGATTGTGCATCATATTTGTTCGTATGTAGAGCTGATTCCCCGTTTTCAAACTACATACTTGTTTCCTGCAAATGGATGATGGTCTTGGGGCCTTTTAAAACCGAAGAAAGACTTGAAAAAGTCGTTGATACTCATTGCAGTTTTTGATTATCGTAAAATACTTCGTCTGCATGCGCATGTGTATTGATTCTTGTTTACTTCCGGTTAGGGAGAAATTATTATAAAGATGAAATTTTAAAATTTTAAAACTGTAAAATGTCAATGTTTTAGAGTGTTGCTAACAAAGCAGTCGTGTAAACAGATATTTAGAATAACTTTCAATCCAAAACGACCACTAAAGTATTTTTTAATCACATTGATAAATTAGTTTCTCCTTAAAGTGGGTTATAAAGTCACATGACTTCATATTATTTATTTGACAGCACCGGTCCTCCGGTAACACGTGAAAAGGTGTTGAATGCTGAAGAAGTTATATTGACACAAGTCAAAGCTAACTCAAGATGACAACAGAAGACTATCGTGACAAGGCTTCAAAGGTTGCAGAGGAACTTCAAGAATATCTAAATAATACTGATAAATATAAATGGGAAGTCGCTAAAGAAACGGTATGACTTTATATTATTTTTATTTAAAATTTAGTATTGGAATAATTCTATTTTGTTTTAACTGATACAAAGTAGAGAAAATAACATTTCTATCTCAATTTTTGAAAGTAATATGCTTAATTTTAAAACTTGAAGGTTATCTAAATAGTTTGAAATATTTGTCACTGGACATGAAGCATTATACAGATATATAATTTATCTAGAATACGTTTTTTTGGGGTTATATTTCAATGAGACAGCAACCCAACAACAGATTCAACTAAAGCCCAAGAAGGTTATCATCTGCAAATCCTGCTGTGTGTATACAGTATATTTATGTAGCTGTGTCTTTCTGGATGACTTTTACACATTTTTCTTCAATGAAAAATTCAATTCTAAATTTATCAAATGTTCAATCATATATTTCAAAATAACTTAGTTTTATAAATACCTTCTTGGTTGGGACAAATTGATGCATTTGCGAAACATTTGCTGCCAGTCTCTAATAAACAAAACTTTGTAAAATTTTATATAGTCAATGAAATTTAGTCCCTTTGTTTATTGATAATATTTTTTTTTAAACCTATATATTCCTTTCAATTAGATGAATTGTTACATTCTTTTCTTTAAATATTGATTTTTTTTTTTCATCTTTTTAAAGTTTATAAGTATTTAAATTTAAGTTAATATTTATACTTTATTAGTTTTCTTTTTGTTTTCTATGGTTTTAATTGTGTCAACACAAAAAAAACACAAATTAACATTGTCCAAATCTAATATTTTAGTCAAATCTAAAATGCCTACTGATTTAAAGTTGTTTAAGATGTAAACCACAAAATTAAGAGATATCATTGATATATATGATACCAGCTGTATTGACTGATTTGAACATCATGAAAATATTTTTGTCACACCGTTTTATATATATATATTTTTTTTAACTTATTCTCTAAATGTCTCAATGATTTCTTACAGAGATGCAATATCTTCTGTTTAAATGTCTCTAAATAATTGTTAGACATCCTTCATTTGTTGCCAAATATTTCAAACTATTCTACTGACTATCCTAGAGTACTATTGAAAGGGTCCTACATAGTACATGTAAATTCTCAGTTTAAATTAACAGGATGAAATTAAAGTGAAGTGGAAAATATTTTATGCATTTTTTAGGTTATTGATCAAAATGCATGGGTTAACAATGATTTTTGAAAGTTATCATGATTTTTATTTATCTATTTGCATCATCTGAAATGACAAAATAGTAAAGAATTAGCTCTACTCAAATGGATGGGATGTTTGCTTGACCAGCTGTCTTTGATTTTATCACTTATATGCTTTGTTTTTGAGAATCATTGGACTCAGTTACATTATACAATCAAACCTAGATGAACTGACATGAACTTAAATAAGGGGCCTGATGGGGAGGAGGGGGGGGGGGGGGTGTATTATCACGATTCACGAATTGATCTTTTTGTCAATCATGATTCACAGAAAATAAATTTCCATGATCACGGATCACAAAATATAAAAAAATAAATCACGAAAATGCGCCGATCACGAAGAACACCAATAACCCATCAGGCCCCTCTTAAATAGAAATTTGTAATATTGCACCAAAGTTAACATTCCAAACATTACTCAGACCTAATTCAGTGTTTACCACAAAGGGAAGTGGATGTACTGTTTCATTATACAGTAGAGTAAGAGTGGATCCCTCCCACATCTTTCTATTAAATCCTTATGTGTTATGAGAAGAAGTTAAAGTGTTTCATTATATTGAGATTGTTGTATTTTACATGCATGATCTATTCTATATGACACATAAAATTGCATTAAATTCTGACATGAATGGGATATTACCTATTTAAAACCTATTCACTGTAGTCTAGACTGGTATTATTGTCAGTATAAACATTGATATTTCAGGAAACATTTCCACTTTAATTATGATTTATTATAAATAAAAGATATTTGACATTTTGAAAAATAAATAGAAATGTAGAGGAAGGCATTTTTTTCATTTGTTTATATCGCTGTTTGTAGGTCAATTATCCTCAATCAAATTCTTTCAAATGTGAGTCTTAGATATGAAAAGTATAAAAAAAGAATTATAAAGATTTTATTTATTTTTTATTTTTAAGTAATAATTTATATTGGTTTATTCTATCAAGATGATAAGTTGAATGATATCTGATTCTGATCCTCTCCGAAAGAGAAATTCCATAGCTTTGGTTCTTTTCACAAACTATCTTACCACAGACAAAAATTGACGTTAATCTTGTTAGTTTAGATTTTTTTTTGGTGATTTAACAATGATCTCCTGACTTCAAGATCAGTTTTAGAAGTATTTTAACCCTGTTATTAAAAAAAAGGATAAAGTATAAATGGTTTATCATATTTCTCTATCTTGGTTGATCAGAAACATAAAAATACATAATTTGTAGAAAATTTAGATGACAGAAATTAAACATTTTTTTCAGAAATCTCATAAATCATTCATTTTTCGTTCCGATCTGTAATAGATTATCCATGTTGAGGCTTTACAAGTATTTATTATCTATGAAAAGGTGATTAGTTGTATCAGAAATAAGATTGGCATTTTGATTAAGGTTTTACTTCATTTGAACTCAATGTACCTCTCAGTGATAATGTTGTAGTTAATAAATCACACTGTTTTAGTTAACTAGTTGTTAGAAAGATTCTTCCATTTGATGGAGAATTACGATTTCAATGTGATAACCCTTGAAAGATAATTAAAGCATCAGCTAGCCATATGAGACCATCATAGCCCCAGGTTAGTGCTTCACTTAAAGTCTCTAAAGTGTTCAGAAGATGTGCAAGTAGATTATACTCGTAGGTTGTGCATTTTTCTATGTCTTACAATTTAATTTTTTTTGCTACTATTTCTATGATAATGTCTTATAAAATTCATAGACAGTTTAAACCTCCTTTTCTTCAAATTTAAAGAAAACAAGAAAATCAATGAAAAAAAGACTGGAACCCACTCCTAGAACATCCCAACCTCTGGATCTTATTCGTTGAAGTGAACTTTTTTCAGAATTAAGTGGATATGTGGCATAGTAGTGTTGTACTCAAATACAAATATGTCTTTCAATTGTATGTGAAAATATTTAGATAATGACCCATATTCCTTGATATAGTTTTTCATTCAGCAAATCTTACAAAAATTGATTTACAATTTTCGTATTTCAAATGCATTTATAATTGTTACACAAAGAACAAAAATATGAAGAACTTTGCCAATAGTCTAATCATTGTTCGATTATATCAGAGTTTAACTGATAAAGTCTTTCTGGGTACAAATAATCATAGTTCAATGTTTCAGTGTACTTAGTAGGGGACCATGGACAATGTCTATATATAGAAGTCTTTGTTGACATTTTTATGCTGATTTTATGAAGGAAACATTAAATATATTGCCCACTTTGTGTGATTTATTGTACCATTACAGTGTGTGGGGGATTTAGTTAACAGGAAAAATAGAACCTTCATCAGGTCATAACAATTGATTTCCTTATTCTATAAATCAGTATACCTTTGAGGGGGAGTGAAATAGATCTGTCCAAGTGAGCCCATCACAAAGCAATCAAATCAAGTGGGGTTTCTTTTGTAATTAATTAGAAAGCTAACTTTTGTTTGCAAAGTAAAATATCTCTTTTTATATTGATTTAAATTAATTATCAATGTAATTAAAGATTTTGAATTATTGGTTTATAAGCAACTTTCTCTATCATACACATTTTCATATATTCAGGGATGACGCTGCAGACAAATTTTCAACGGTGGAGTTGAATATAAAATAAATTAATAAGATAAATGTTAAAGAAAAAATTAAAGATCTTATAGGTCTTTTGAATATGTACAATGTATGTAGAATTTTTTTTTGTATCTTAACTGCATGAAAAAAAACCAATTTGGAATTTAATGAAAGAAAATTATACTGATTAATGAATATTTTCCAAAGTTATCTCATACAATCTCAAAACTTTAAAAGGTTTCTGCTGAGAAAATGAAGAGTAATGTTGGAGAAGCAGTATCATGAGTCTCTTACATAGTCTGTGGTGAATATAAAGATATGAATAGAATTATTTAGGGCATAGTCAGATCCAGGCTAGGGGGACCCTGAGGGGCCTGCCCCCTTTTTTTATGGGAAAAATTTGGTTGATTATAAAGGAAATCACTGAAGCATGACTGGAGAAGGCAGTGTTCTTCCCAGAAAAAGCATTTAGCATCATGGTAAACAGGGAAATTGGAAATACCATCTTGCTTCTTAAAATTATAACATCACATCCATAACACAATCTATAAGAAAACCAATCCAGATAGCATCACATTCAAAATATAGCATCACATTACCCTGATGCTAAAAGGCCCTGGGGAGAACACTGGAAGCCCCCCCCCCCCCCCCCCTTATGAAAAGTTCTGGATCCGCCACTGTAGGTTATGGACATTTAAAGGTTTTAGCAGGAAGGTGTATAAAAATCATCAATTTTAGCCAATTATTTGAGCTATCTATGAATTCAGACATTGAGGTGTAATCATAGATTTATATAATCTGTATTTTATCAATTATAGCTGGTTTCCTGATCTGTTAATGGCTTCAATGAGTACATTTAAATTTATCAGATTGCTTGCCAATGAAATTTCATACCTAGGTACTAGAACTATGTCAGGGTATTGTGATTTCCTAAAACTGATTGTTATTAGAGATCCTTTAAATGTCATTCATAAATTTATCACTAGAACTCAAAATTTGATAACAAGATCCTTGAGTTTGATATTCCGGTTCACTCAGTACAAGTAGTGCAAGTGGAAGGTAACATACTTTTGGTGCTTTTTGGGTGTTCAGCTAACTAAATGTTGTTAATTTATAGTTGTCAAACATGATTGATAGCTAAGATTTTCTTGTTAGTTTAGTATCAGTATTATTTAGATAATTTTTGTCAGAAAAATATAATTTAGGTTAGTGAAGGGAATGATACTTTTTGCTGATATGGAATTAGAGGTGTATGATACTGAATCTACAACAAGAATACTGTAAATTCAGAAATTTTTACAATGTTTTTATAGTTGCAAAAATTTCAACAGTATAGGTTTGCCCATAGATGGGTATTACATCTATGGTTTGACACAAATAAAACTCTGCATTTTCTGAAATCACAATACTTAATCTCAAATTTGTGTCCATTATTGAAAAATCACTATAAAAAAAGTGTGCAAAATTTCCAGAATTAACAGCAAGCATCATAATCAGCAGCATCATCATCAACACCATCATCATTATCGTGGTAGTCAACAACGTTGAGTCTTCATCATACATACAGTGAACCTTATAAGTAAACTTCTTCAATTTCGGAGGGCTGTTAAGTTATTTTATAAATCCCTGTCCCATCTTGTGGCTAAAAACTAACATACTACACTAGCAGGGGCACTAGCTGTCAAATTCATGTTCACCGATTGTAATCAAATTCTCATATTTGATTAATAACAATGTAAAACATTTATCCAAACTATTAAAAGTCTAAATAAAACAATAAACAAGGCATAGGCATGAAAATATGTAGCTTCGTTTCGTGTGTATTTGAGTGTAGACGCCATCTGATTTTTTATTGAGTTGACCTCTATAGTCATCTGATGACCATATAAGCGATGTAAACATAAATATAGATAGCAAACATGTGGTGTTGAATTATTCTATGTCTATTTAATTTCATATTACAGATAAAAAATAAATGTTTATCATCATTTTTACTTGTAATAGAATATTTATTTGTGGATCGAATCAGTCAATCAAATGATTCTCCTTTGTTTCTGACACTTTCAATGTTGACATTCTCTTCCTCTAAATAACTTTACACATACAATTCACGTGTTATCCATCTCAAGCTAAGGGGTTTCATTAAAGTTCACATGAATACGGATTCAATGAGGTCGAATTTTTCACTTGCAAGTGAATAATTCATAATCAATGTATTTTTGCTTATTTTGACAAAATTGAACCTTATTGTCTACTAAAGGAATTATTATTTCACACTATTTGTATTTCTTACTGATTGAGCCAAAAAAAATAATATATTAGGTTTTTCATATATCTCCTAGCTAGTGCCCCTTTAAATGTAGAACTTCACAATAGAACTCATGTTACTATGTGTGGTTCCTCTGTCTTTAATAATCTTTAATTTTCTCTACAATCTACATTTTATTTCTAAAGTTAGTTTTTTTTTACTGTCTATCTTGACATTCAACTTAAATTGTGTTCATCATTATTTAGGAGAGGTATTTGTAAAAGTGATAATTCACTTGTTTTCTAATCCTAATAAAACTGTCTTATTTGTAATGTTAACATATTACTTTCATAATGAAATATTGTTTACATTAGCTGTGTGGTGATATCGACTAGAAGTATAAAGTTGGTCAACTGGCACAAGGGTTATAGCTATAATAAAGTCAATTTCTAATAAGGTAATGTTTCTACAGCTAGTGATATTTTATTTTTTTTATTTTTCAGAAAGACTTCAAGATCTCATGTGTGAAATCAGAATATTTTAGTGGTCATTTGTAAGTATTTTAGACATTATCAATTTTGTTGAAGGTTAGACCTTTACTATTATATTTTTTTATTCCCCATTTTTTTCCTGCTGTAATATATTTGTGGTAAGTTACTGGTAACAATAAATAAACACAGTTTGATACAGTAGTACTTTCGTCTTGCTTTCAGGTAGTGAAAAAGCAAAACTTATGATTAGGTATACTGTTTCAAGTGTCAACAATTTGTTTAAGTTTGTAATTTGGTAGGTCCAAGAGGAACCACTCATGGTTAGTCAAAGAAATATGTTAGACAGTTGTATAAGCATTAGCTAATCATTTACATAAAGATTGATTGCTCCTGCCCCCTCTGTCATGGTCTTTTTACCTCAGAAGTTTTGCAGAGTTTACATGTTACTGTTTGTGACTAAGTCAGTATATGGGATCCACTTTGACAATTCATTGATATGTGGTTTGCAGTTGTATTGACATTGGAATATCTTATTTTCACAGAAATAATTTGGCCTTGTAATATTCAGTTAGAGTTCATTGACTTTGCATGTCTTACATTTTAAGTCTAGTTATTTTAATTTCATCACTTGCATTTTAACAATCAAATTACATACAGGCAAGACATGTATCTGTGTCAAAATACTTAGAAAGCATCTTAAGCATACAGAATGTGGGTTTAACAAAAAAAGGAAATTGGATGTGTAGCTGTGTTGATATAATAGACAAACATAAATATTGAAGAGAAAAAATAAGATTAGAATTTTTATGAAAAAGTTATGCCTGATTTGTTGAAATACACTTGGTCCAAGCTAAACTCCTGCATTCGTTTAGATCCATCTCATTTAGCTTTCATTATTAAACCCAGTGTACATTTAAAGCCTAGATAAATAGAACATTTATATGAACTTTAAAATCCAAACGCAAATTGTACTTTGATATCAATGGTATCATTCAGTTAATAGACAAACATATATAAGAATTAAAATGTACTTGTAGTTGATTTTTATTTCTTACTGAATGAAAGAAGAATGTGTATGATTGAATGTTTCTCAGCACTCTTCGGTGAAAAATTATGCAAGCTAAAATATTCTTTTTATTATCAGTTTTTTTTCATTAAAGAGTTCCTGTTGCATAGTTTTGATGCATGGAGATATGATGTAATTTGTATATATTTCAATACAGGTGACATTAGTGCACCGAACAAGAGTTTATTGTGGTTTGTCATCAAATGCACTTGTATATGTTTTAGTATGTAAACATGAGGAAAAAATTACAAAAATGTAATGCACAAATTTGATTGACAATGATTCTGAGTCATTTAATTATTTATTTATTGTAAAATGTTTTGGAAGGTGCATTAAGGATAAGTTTATAATTTAGACAACTTCCAAATTCATGCAGTTTCCAATGCAATAATTTTTGCTGTATCACAATACTTATACTATTACATCACAGAAAGAACCTATTGTTCAGTGACTTCATTTTAGCCAATTGACATAAAGTCAACCAGTGTAACTCATTCGTAAAAATTAACTGGAAATTCAGGAAAATTCATTTCTCTTTTACTTGTTCATTTTAATTGTGTACTACAAAATTCCAACCTTATTTTAAAATTACCACTTTTATCTTTGTTTAAAGGTGTAACCCTGTTCCCTGAAAGCACAGACAAAATTTCAGTTCAGAAAAAAGAAATCAGTAATCCATAAAAGGAGGGAACGATAGCATTTTAATTGATTTCACAGCTTCTAGTTTGCTAACATGTATTTATGAAAAACGTATGATCAAACTTTTTAATGCCTGAATTAACCCCAGGAGGTACTTAACTTCATGTGTAATACTTTTTTTTTATCAAGACCTGCTTCCTGTTGAACTAGATTTTTAATGAATAATACAGGAATGACATTTGTCTGAATGGAAAGTTAACGAGAGTGATGTAACTTTGCCAACCACAAGAATGGGGTCGTTTTAGCATATCATGCTGCAGTTATGGCCCTTGTGTGTTAATGATATTTATAATGAATAATGCACATGTCAGACATACCTTAGTGATGTAATAACATATTGTAAGATAATTTTTTAGCAAGCAAATTTGTTTTGTTGAGTGCATTCTATACAACTGTCAATTCTAACACACACAAGTCACAAGACCTGAGATTTCACCCATTTCAAAAGTTAAAAACCTCTTGCTTTTTCTGAAACTTTAAAACAAACCCAATTCAAAATATCCAACCAAGGATGTAAAATATCTTCATCATTTTTATGGTTTTAGATAAAATATCAGTTACTCTTGTCTTTAAAAGATGTCTTCTCATTGAGAAAATAACTTTAGCAAATGAGAAAAGTTGTTATATCTTGTGATATTTTTCCAAAAATCGTTTCAATTCTGAGTAACATTGAAAAATTGAAAGATTTTGATTAAGGGACATGAATAAATCAAGTAACTTAAAATGAATAAATAAATTATTTATAATCATAATTAAATTGATAATCATAACTATAACTGATTTTATTTCAAGAATAAGATGACATTACTTTTACTCTAATCACCCTTTCAAATATCCTGTATTGCTACGGGTTAATTTATTATTTCATTTTTACATGCTGGTGTGTTCTTGTGTGAATATTTCTCTTTGACAAATTTCCCAAATACCTAATACATTGTTATGTATGTGAATTTTCTCAGTTTAACTAAGAGTCAAAGTAGTATTGAGCAGTCAGCGATAACTGACCTAGTGTTATTTTATGTGTAAAAAGCTTATACAAAAGACCCCTCATTTCTAGCTGTTATAATTAGATTAAAAGAAACAGTATATAGTCACTCTATTCTATACTAAAAGGTGTATATTGAAAGAAATATCATTTTATCAGTGAATGTAATGTTTTTGGTATATACTACATTCTGTAATGTCCTAAGTCAGGACATTCGAACATTTATGGATTTTAGAAAGTCAATATGGCGGCCAACTCCTTAGTAACAACATGTCAATTGTACTTTTGATGGTTATTATAGTAGTGTTTACAAAACAAACGTTAATTAAAAATCACTATTATTTGGCTTAAGAATTATAAAGTTTAAACACATTTTTTCGCGAGGTTATTGATGTGTAAACCGGGGTCTTACTCACAAACTTAACAAAAATCCGAAGTTTGTGAGTTAATCGCCCCAGTTTATGCATCAATAACCTCTGGAAAAAATGTGTTTAATCCTATATTAAATTTTTGTTTATTAAACAATACCCCAACCTCCCTCTACCGCCTCCGCAAAAAAAAATCATCTAAAATAGATAAATTGTTTATTTTACAGATATAAAGGAGAGGCAGAGTATAATGTGCCGCCAAAAACAGTATTTGAATATGTAGAACCTCTACCAGAAGGTCCACGAATGAAATGGGACAAAAATATGAAAAAAATAGAAGTATTAAAATGGTTAGACAAGGTAATTATTTTATATAACAAGAATTAATATGTGATTTATAATTAGAGTTACAGAGCATGTATATCATGATGGATCATAATTGATGAAAAACATTACATACAAATTAAAATCCTAACAAAAATAAACTTAATAGCAGTAAAATGTCAATAGTTGCATGTAAGTCTTGTGTTGGGATTTATTATTACATTTCCCAGGCTAAATGTCAGAATCCAGTTTTTTTCTGTTTTATTTCCCCTTCAGACAGCAGAAAATCATTAAAAGCTTCTATTTTTGTTGTAAATGACAAAATTATCCATAAAATTTCCTGAAAATTATTACAAAATAATTGGCTGCTGAATAAGCAATAAAAAAGAGTCAGCTTACAAAATAACACAATATTTTAGGAGTAAGAGGTTTCATTTGAATGAATAGGTATAATTTTGTTGTGGGTTGTCTATATATTTATAAGTATGTCATGACATACTACAACAGATTTTACCCATCAGATCACCTGTGCTGGTGATACAAGTCTGAAAACACATTCTGTATATATAGTTGTCTAAATAACAGCCCAACAATGTTAGATCTGTAAATATAGTTAAAGTAAAAAAATACAGTGCGGCTTACAGAATGTATATATCAAAATTTGTAATTTGCAAAGACAACATTTCACATCAAATAATAACAGTCAGTTAAAATAATGTCACTAGGGCTTTCCCTTTTGTGTCTTCTGGCATTCAAGCAACTATTTAACAATGTCCTTATGACATTATCATTGGTAACGTCCATTAATAGTAAGGGGAGATAAAACTAACATGTTAACGTAGATCTGTTTAATGTTGGCTGAAAGACCTTTTATGAAATGTCCTTCCTTTGCCAGTCTTTTATATTTATCAGATTCATTTATTATATAGGACGGAAATACGGTAAGTTTTCCCCTACTGCACGTATATATACATATATATGATTCACATATAATCTTCCTCCATTCTTCTGGCCTATTATACAATAAGAAACAAGAACTATCTTTAAAAAAGATATCCGACGTATTTAAATTTGAGTATATGTTTAAAACTATCATTTCGATAACCTTGAGAAGCACAAAGATACCATTTAAATAACGTTTTCTCTGTTTGTGTTCAGTATTCTCGGTCCTCGTATCTTTCTGTTTACATTCACCAAAACCCCGCGGAAATCTCACATGCGTAGGTGCGTTCTAAAAGTCATGTACGTTTGTACAACAAAGTTTACATTAAAAATTACTTAATTGTCCCGAAAATAAACAGCTGTCACGGATGCAAAGAGCTATTGGAGAAACAATTATTTTGATAAAAATATAAATATTTGTAATATCTAGTTCAAATATTTATAGTTTTTCACTTGCTTTCCATCACGATATAATTAACGAGACGTTTTTTCAAACACAACCAAATCACCCTACATGACAGCATTTTGTCCAATCACAGAAAGGATTTTCAAGTGCGTATTCTGTTGCCATAGTGAAGCGTCCTTAAGTTCAAAGGGCACAAACCAAAAATAATACCGACTACGTCGGAAAAAAAGAATAAATTATCAAGTACGGGACCTGGTATTTTTCACCAATGTTGAGGGTATTTAAGTTTTAAAGCCTATTTAATATCTAAATCCTAATTGCTTCCCCATAGTCACAGTTAAAAAGCTGTTTTTTCATTGATAGAGGTGACTAGAGGTATTCAGAATTGGTCATTGTTGCAAAACTAGTTTCATTTCAGTTTACACTGTCATTGCTGAAGATGACTGTAGTTTAAAGATTACAAAAGTTAACCCTGTAATTGTTGAAGATGTCTTTGTAATGGAGATTACAAATATTTCATGTATATCTTTAGGATGATGGAAATTTGCAAAGTTTTGATAAATGCCAATAAGTGCATTAATTTTAACTGTAATAAGAAAGATATATTTAAGAGAAATAGTTTTTTTTCAAATGAACTTTGAATCCTTATGATTTTACTCATTACCTGTCTCAGGGCACCTGGTTAACATTAGGCAGAAACAGACTTTAAACTGTTAAGTGCAATCTAAACTGGCAATTTGAAGATTAAAGAAATATTTATGGAACTTTTATGACTTAAAAAGATGTTTGATCTAATAAATATGTGGTAAATTAGATGTTAGGTAATACTAGGTACTCTCTAAAGGTAATTATCTCCTAGGATGTTTCTTGTAATTATATAATACAAAGGGGATTACCAGGATATTTTTTATGTAGAGTTTTCCTATTGCTCTAATCCCTTTAATTTTTTCTTTGATGAAATTATCCCTATAGGGTTATGTAGATGCACCTTATGAAAGTTATCCAGAGTAGAGAAAAAGCTTGAGTAAACATTCTTCTTACCTAAAGATTTATGAATTTAATGATTTTTTAATTTTTTAAAGTATTGCTTCCCCCCCCCCCCCTGATTGATGCCAATGATTAAAGTCAGTTGACTGCTTATGGATATTGCAGTTAATCCCACCTGGCCAATCATTTTTAGATTTGCCATTTTAAAAAAATTTCAGAATCCATTAATATTACAGCCTTGGTGGTCTGAAATAAGTTTTGGGTTTCCTCGAAAGTATAATGGTGTTATATTCTTGGCCATCTTAAGCTATCAGTGTTTGCTGCTTATCCGCTCAGTATGCAGAATGAAAGCACTGGTTGGTCTGGAGTCTGTGTCCAGATAGTACTAAAATATATCAGACTTGTATATATTTATGATCTAAGCATGTTATCATGCTGATATGCATGCAGTAAATGTTTTATAAATAATTCATGAAAAAGTAATACAAGTCTAATTGCACCACAAAGCTAGACTCTCCAGACTATATCATTGGAAAGCAATAAAGTTGTACAACTTTGCATCGACATTTACATGTAAGGTCAGGTAAACATTTCAAAGTTTAAAGGAATAAATATTTTTTAAAGGTACTGCTGTTTTTACGTATAGACAGGAAGAAATTGGAAAGATGTGTCAAGTCACTTTAACATGTGTCACATCTTGCTGGATTGGTTTGCATTTCTCTGATCTCTTTATTCTTTATACTTTTAAAAATTGCTTTGCAACAGTCAGTCTTTTTCATTTTTGCACCAATTCAATCAATAATAGTGGTCTATGTTATCAATAGCCTGTCAACATTTAGGTTGTGAGTTTGAAACAGCTTGTGGCAGGTGGTAGTTCACCTCCAATCTATAGGTTAGGATTGACCATTTTCCTGCCAAAGGTCAGTGGTTTTCTGTATGACCTCTTGCTTCCCGCCCACCAAAAAAAAAGCTGTTTGCCACAAAATAGTCAACTGAGTGCTGAAAGTAGCATTTAACACAGCCAATGGGGCCTAAAGTGGTGTTAAACATGAATAATCAATCAATCAGTGATTTGTTGCTGTTTTAATCCATCCAATCCAAATAGTAAAAAATGGACCCAGGAAAGGCACCTGTTATTTCGAATGAGAAACAATGGTGTCTCAGATTTTGTATCTTGTTGTCACAATCAGTAATTAGGAGATAACTGTAACGCGGAGACAGTAAACGGGTATTTGCGACCATCAAATCCCCAATTGATGCCATCGGAGCTTAAAATACAATATTGTTATCTCCATTCTAATGAAACTGACTGAAAACAACGTTAAAACATGTATTTAAAGTTTGCCATATGCCGTCTGCGCTTGCGCGTGCGTCCCATAGCATCAATTGTCAATTGATGCCATGTAAATATGTGACGTTATCCAATCAAAATGAACGTTACAAATTTGTTGCATTAGAATGGGATATTTATTGTACCAATGTGTATATTCTACATGTAAAAGCAGTATTGCTTGTGAACTTAAGTATTTATTATTCTAGTCATGGTTTCGTTTGAAACATTTAAGATAAAATTCCTACTGAGCCAGATACCATCTAATATGCTTTCATCAGCAAAAATATCAGAGCATTTGTGTACTGACATCTTAAAAAGACATCATACTATATCTGTTGTTCTGTAATCTGCTCTCCAACATGTCTAGCTGTCGAAACTGTCAATTTCTGATGAGTTTGATTGATTGCTTCACTTGTTGTACAGATAACTGATTCATAATAAAGATATTTTTAAAAAAATGATCTGTACAAACCAAGCTTAAAATTGAGCTTTGATACATCTTAATGTTATGGTATTGAACCACTAATTAGTGCTGGTCAGAGAGAATGTGCAAGAAAGTAGTAACATTTTTTTTTAACAATATAATTCCTAACCATTGCTGAAACTTTGGCAAATAAAGTAAACTATTTGGGTAATTTGGGTATCAAATGGAAAGGGACTAAGGATCCCTGTAGAACCCCTTTTATTTTTTTATTTATTTTTTAACTTTGTTGGAATACTAAAAAGAATAATTTGAAATTAAAAAAGGAGAGCTCAGACCCGAAGTACCTGTTTTTGCAGTACTAAACTTTGAGGAATCCGAGTGTGCTATAATATGCCATTGATTTTTTTCAGCACATATAGTCATAATCGGGACTGGACAAAGGTATAGTTTTGACATGAAATGACTGACATATTATTTGAACTTCAGACAAAATAGCTATGAACGCTTGAAATTGTAGAATTTAACTTTAAAAGCAATGGGGCTATGGATTTATGGTTTTATTCCTTATATAATTGTATTGCATAGTCTGAAATTGAAATGAAGAAAGCTGGACCTTTTATAGCTTACTTTATGGTATGGGTTTTTCTCATTGTTAAAGGGTGTCAGGTGACCTGCTGTTGTTCCTATCCTTATCATTTGGTATCTGGTACATCTAAGCTACTTCAGTGTCAATCTTTCATCATCTCATGATTTTAATAAAGCTTTAAAAAGAAGCTAAAAAAATTATTTTGTGTATGATCTTTCCTTTTTATTTCAGTTTTAAGCTTGTAAAAAAAACTCCCCATTTTAAATATTTTCATTTTGATAGATCCTGCTTTAAGTGCATTATTTGATCATTAGCTATGGGAGGTAGAAATAATGTATATATAATGTCTAGGAAGAACATAGGGGCACTTTACAATTATTGAGAGATATATGTATAATATCAATCTAATTACACAAGCATGTAGGTATTTCATCTAGGCTGTAAATTGATTAAAATCAACCAAAAAACCACAAGGGGTCAGTTTTTATTGGCATTCTCTCACATTCATCACAGTTAAATAGAGGTTGCTTCTTGTTTTTACGTTGTTTTTAATCAAAATATTTATGTATTCAGTGTTTTTTTAGACATAAAAAAATGCAAAGGTTTATATTGCAATTTAGTCTGGTTATTCTAATGTACCCTAAGTAACCTTTAAATATATTTTATTCATAAGTGTATCACAAAAATTCTTCAAAATAATCTGGAGCTTTCTGCCTGTCATGCCAGTCTTCTTCAGCATAATTTATAGGCATGTACTAAAAGGTTGAGTGGAGTGGTGAAGTGCTGGATTGTTGGAGTGCAGTCATAGAGTAAAAAACAGGGAGTTAGGAAAGTTTTAAATAAAACCTATTTATAAGATATGCTTTTATATCTTTAGAATTGTAGAAAGAATCTGAATGTTTGGTCTCAATGACATCCAACTGTGTATAAAAAACTTTGTATAAAAGTGACACCTTACATCCACACTTCCCAACTTCAATCTGAATTATAGCCAAAAAAATCTTATTTGTATACATACTTATAGTATTTTATTGTAATTATGTTACAAAATAATGATCTAATGATTTAAGTTCTACTAGACTTGCAATTGCTTTACATCAATCCAAGGATTTGTATAGTAAGAAATACTATACAAATCCTTGATCAATCCAATTTTGTTATTACAAAACACCAATGCAACTATCCATTCCATTCCATTCCACTCCATCCACTCCATTCCAGTCCATTCGACTCCATTCCAATCCACTCCAACACTCCACTCCAGTCAACATTTTTGTACATGCCTTGCACTGTTCTTTTCCATATGCATCATATTTTTTTTGTCTTACCTTTCACAAGTTCCTGTACGCAAAAGTCAAAATTAATGAGATGTAAGTATTTTATAAACAGTGTAAACCAATTGCAAATGTAATTACATATGCAGGAACAGAATGCAGATTGAACATTCAATCAGCTGGTAAATATTTTTTTTCTGTCTCAAACTTTTCAGAGACCCTCACCTGCATATGATAAACTCAATGTACAGATTATCTTCTATCACCTTTGTTTTGTCTCTGATTTTACATTTATTTTAAAAACAAAAATATTTAAAACAATAGGATTTTTTTTTTTTTTTAGTAGTTTACCTCCTTTATTCAATATGTATATGTTACAGTGAATTTGTATAATCAGGGATTATGTAGAATCCCTAATTTTTCAGGGAATATGTAGAATCACTAAAATCATTAGTAATTATATATAATCCCTGAAAATGACCAATAATTTAAGGATTCTTTGTTTGATAAAAAAAAAAATATATAGACAGAACAAATTTATTCGTTCATAGTGTGTTAATTTACCATTTATTTTATTGAGTTAAGCCTTCCAATTGATATTTAATCGTGTGTTTTTCTATGTTGTGATGTTATACTATTGTTTCAGAAAAAGGGAGAAGGTTTGGTACCATTAAAACGTTTAATCCCGCTGCAAATGTTTGCACCTGTCCTAAGTCAGGAATCTGATGTACAGTAGTTGTCATTTGTTTATGTAATTTATACATCTTTCTCGTTTTTTTATATAAAATGTAGATTAGACCGTTGGTTTTCCCGTTTGAATGGTTTTACACGTCTAGTAATTTTGGAGCCCTTTATAGCTTGTTGTTCGGTGTGAGCCAAGGCTCCGTTTTGAAGGCCGTACATTGACCTATAATGGTTTACTTTTATAAATTGTTATTTGAATTTAGAGTTGTCTCATTGGCACTAATACCACATCTTCCTATATCTATCAAATTATCATTTTTTTTTACTTTCATATTCCTTGCCAGATGAAATAATTTTGCTTTTAAACACAGAGAATGGTCTTAAAGATATAACCATACAGGGTTTCGAGATAAAGTTGAAGATAATAATATCAAGATTCCATTTATAGCAATAACTTAACATATATTGTTTGTTTTTAAAAGCCAGCGTCAAATGAATATTCATGTTCTATTTGTAAATCTACAGAGCATGTTTTTTGTGGTACATGTAAAACAAATGGTGAAGAAGATCATGGAACATCTGTATTTTGGTGTTTTTTTGTTTTTTTCTCCTCAAATGAACAAGAAATTCAAACAGAGAGAACTTACGCATCTAAATGTATAGAAAAACTAAGGATTGACAATTAGAACAAAATTGTAGAGGAAGCTGGAATTTGGTGTAATATTCTCATAGCAATTCCACACGGTAAAAAAGGAAACGAAATCACAAAAAAACATAATTGTAATTGTTCACCAAAAGTCGGAAAAAGGACATTGCCTGGCCAAAAAAAACATGGGGTCTTGCAAGAACCAGTTCGAGGTTGCTTATTCTCTTGTTTTCGGGTACCTACAGATGTTTTTACTGAACTTTTTATTTCTCTTAGGCGGGTCATAAAATCTGATTCGATATGTGAAGGTAAATGTTTTCTAAAATATGGATATTGTGGTAAATACAGATGTAAAGCATACTATTTTAATATTTTGTGTTTAACATTTTGATATATATATATTGTGCCTAACATTTAAACAATCAATAAAGTTATAATTTTGATATTTTGTGCTTAACATTTTACAATTTATGTTTATACAGTGTAATGCTGTTTTAATATGATTTTATAGCATACATTATTTGACTTTTATTCATTTTCTTTATAAATAAAACTATTTCTTCATTTCAGTTATTATGTATAATCCCTGACGTTTTTTCTAGTGATTATACATAATCCCTGAAAATTTTAGTGATTATATATAATCCCTAAACTGGCCAGTGATTCTACATAATCCCTGAAATTTTCAGGGATTCTACATAATCCCTGATTATACAAATTCACTGTAACATATATACTACAACAGATAGACAAATTTTATTGAGCAAATAAATAAAATCAGTGTATTAAAGAGGTATGACAAACTCAATGTATTAAAGAGGTATGAAATATCTGGTGCTATAAGAGAGATGTTCCTAATTACAAATTGTTTGTCAATTCATTCACATATTGCTAGTCATCATTGTATAAGATAAAAGTATGAATAAAAGGAAATGTAGGTTGTATGTTAAAAAGACAGTAACCCAATGACAAAATTAATCAAAATATCTCCAGGACATTGTACAGTGTGTAGCAATAGAAAGGTGTAATATATACACAATATGTCAGTATCTTAAATCATCCTGGGTATTACTAATAGGAAGCTTCAAGTCTTTAACCCAGCTCATGAAAGTGTGGCTTCCAATTGCTCTTTAGCATGTTTAGTAAGTCATCTCTCAGTTTCAATACTTAGCAGGTTTTAATAATTTATTTTAAAAATGAATGCATTTTTTTTAATTTTGTAGGATTTAAGACTTAATAGAGCATGTACATCCAGTGCCTGTATGGGTCTGATCTCACCAAGAGACTTTGTTGATCTCATAGTCACTAAAGAAACAGATACATATTTATCCACAAATGGTATGTATGCCGGCATTGCAGGGGTTGAAAGAGGTGGGTCTCATTGGGGTCTAAGCGTGATGCCGGATTGGCTGTTTGTTTAAGCTTGAAAGTTAAATTATTTAGCTTGAAAACAGGAAATGAAGGTGGCGGGACACTGGAAATTACATTATGGCAAGGAGAAGCAGGGTACAGGATTCTGACAAAACAATTAGCAGCATCTGGGATCAGACACCCAAATGAGACCCCATAGGGGAGTTTTAAAAGGGAAGGGGTAATTTATTCTGGCCTAAGTTTTTTGCGATCAAAGGGGTGTACTCGAGGGGTGTACTCCTAGTGGCCCTCTACAGCACTGGATCTGCCACTGGTATATACTTTAGGGGTTTACTCCTAGTGGCCCTCTACAGCACTGGATCTGCCACTGGTATATACTTTACTGGTTTACTCCTAGTGGCCCTCTACAGCACTGGATCTGACACTGGTATATACTTTAGGGGTTTACTCCTAGTGGCCCTCTACAGCACTGGATCTGCCACTGGTATATACTTTAGGGGTTTACTCCTAGTGGCCCTCTACAGCACTGGATCTGCCACTGGTATATACTTTAGGGGTTTACTCCTAGTGGCCCTCTACAGCACTGGATCTGACACTGGTATATACTTTAGGGGTTTACTCCTAGTGGCCCTCTACAGCACTGGATCTGCCACTGGTATATACTTTAGGGGTTTACTCCTAGTGGCCCTCTACAGCACTGGATCTGCCACTGGTATATACTTTAGGGGTTTACTCCTAGTGGCCCTCTACAGCACTGGACCTGCCACTGGTATATACTTTAGGGGTTTACTCCTAGTGGCCCTCTACAGCACTGGACCTGCCACTGGTATATACTTTAGGGGTTTACTCCTAGTGGCCCTCTACAGCACTGGACCTGCCACTGGTATATACTTTAGGGGTTTACTCCTAGTGGCCCTCTACAGCACTGGACCTGCCACTGGTATATACTTTACTGGTTTACTCCTAGTGGCCCTCTACAGCACTGGACCTGACACTGGTATATACTTTACTGGTTTACTCCTAGTGGCCCTCTACAGCACTGGATCTGCCACTGGTATATACTTGACTGGTTTACTCCTAGTGGCCCTCTACAGCACTGGACCTGACACTGGTATATACTTTAGGGGTTTACTCCTAGTGGCCCTCTACAGCACTGGATCTGCCACTGGTATATACTTTACTGGTTTACTCCTAGTGGCCCTCTACAGCACTGGACCTGACACTGGTATATACTTTAGGGGTTTACTCCTAGTGGCCCTCTACAGCACTGGATCTGCCACTGGTATATACTTTACTGGTTTACTCCTAGTGGCCCTCTACAGCACTGGACCTGCCACTGGTATATACTTTAGGGGTGTTCTCCTAGTGGCCCTCTACAGCACTGGATCTGACACTGGTATATACTTTAGGGGTTTACTTCTAGTGGCCCTCTACAGCACTGGATCTGCCACTGGTATATACTTTAAGGGTTTACTCCTAGTGGCCCTCTACAGCACTGGATCTGCCACTGGTATATACTTTAGGGGTTTACTCCTAGTGGCCCTCTACAGCACTGGATCTGACACTGGTATATACTTTAGGGGTTTACTCCTAGTGGCCCTCTACAGCACTGGATCTGACACTGGTATATACTTTAGGGGTTTACTCCTAGTGGCCCTCTACAGCACTGGATCTGACACTGGTATATACTTTACAGGTGTTAAATTATTTTTGTCTAGTGAAATCTAAATAGCATGAAAAATTGTCTGGATTCTACCATATCAATTGATTTCATTGAGAACATATGTAGAAAATGGTATTCACTAATATCTTTTACATAACTACTCGATTCTTTAGATTTCTAACATTACCCTTACATTAGATGTTACATAACTCTCGACATGCACAAATTATCCTTGGTAAAAAACACCTCCTACTTTCATCTTAGCTTTGAAGCTGTCTTTACAGATGATAACACATAAGATATATAGCCTTCTGCTCTTGAATTTTGAATATTTTATTTCTGTGTAGTGTTTATAATGTATTGGTCTCTTAACCCCAGAAATCTGGAGTACTATTGACTGAAGTGTTATCTCCTAATGTGTATTGAAAAGTTTTGAATGTCAGAAGGCAGTAGTTTATCTGAATACTTAAATTCCTGGAAGCATAATATTGTTGCACTGACATAGTAGTACTACATAATGTTCTCAAATTCTGTACGTTAAGGGCTTATTTGGCTTTAAAATTAACTGAAATTAGTTCTTTTGATCTTCAAAAAAACTTGAACTCCCATTTATGCCTGTATGAAAAAAGATATTAGAAAACTGAAGACCAACATTTTGGTAGCCATAACATTCAAGCAGATCTATATATGATATCAACGAAATATCAATAACATATTTTTGCTCAAACCTACCAATTATTATGACACAAATTCCAATGTTTTTGGGAAGTCATAGAATAACAGTTACTATTAAGTAGTTTTGACAGAAAGCAGAATGTAGATATTTAAGTATTTATCTTATTTCAACAGCTACAAGTGTAGACCATACTGATGGTCAAGAGAATGGCCATGTCCGAGGCTGGAATTGGCCATGTGGTATGATAGTCCACAAAGTTCCAGAGTAAGTTCTAATTCCCTGCATGCCTGTGCAAGTACAATATTATCTTCTGTTTGCTTCCTGTCTGAGTATAAACAGAGCATGATATTAATATTTCTGTTGCTTCTATCTGGTTCCCAGTACAAGACACATTAGGACAAGTTAACAGTCTAAATTGTATTGTTGTTAGGGATACCCAGTATATAGTAAATGAGTGTTTAAGCAATAATTTCCTGATACAGTAGTGGTATCGGTGTTAATATAGATTTTTGCTTGTTTCCACTTCATTGCAATCTTTTCTGATCAGCAGCATTTATAAGTATTAGATAACAATATTTCATTATTAATAGGTTAAAGGTAATCTCATAATTTTCTCTTGCATTATTAAAAGTATCACAGTTTTCAGAATTATTGGTAAATAGTATTTTTTATTTTTCAGTTTCGTCATCTGTTTTTGTTTAATATAGTCTGTGCATCATGCAATTTTTTTGTGATTTTGAATGGTATGATCTTTAATTAAACAAATAACTTTGAAAAAGAAGAGGAGTGGGTGTCTTTCTTTAAATCTTATGATTTTTTTTGTCCATTAAGAAATTGGTGATAGATTAGGACAGTCTTTTTAAACATCTGGTTATTTTTCTATCATTCAGATTTTGACTATTTTTGAAGACTGTATATTGACCTTTGAAGACTGTATATTGACCTTTGAAGACTGTATATTGACCTTTGAAGACTGTATATTGACCTTTGGAGACTGTATATTGACCTTTGGATGTATTTATTTGGTTGTGTTGTTGAGTTGCTGTCTTATTCACTTCCTAATTTACAAATTTTTGGGGTTGTTATATAACTATATGCTACTGAGGAAAAAATGAATTTGAGGTTTAATACATTATTATATTTAACAATAAATGAACGACATTATAATCACCAGATTTAGTTCCTTTCTCTTTGATAATATTTACCCCTTGTTACACACACCAACCTTTATTGTCAATGTATTAGACTGGAAATAATTTCAGATGGGATAAACCTTCTTTACTTCTAAAAATGTATTCTTTCTCAGTTTCTGTATAATCATAATATCAAATATATTCTTTTAATGATCTAATCCATTAAAATCAGTCTAAAATTCAATATATAGAAAAATGTGTCTCAATTTTAGAGTTGCATGAAAATGTAGTCTTAAGCATTGCATGGAGAATTTAGTTGTATATAATTTCCTGACTTTCTGTGATGGACAGAATCTTGCTTGCACAGGCATCAGAGAGTAATGATAGCTGTCCACGGCTAATTAGCACTTTCAGCTGTTCCTTCAACAACACAATAATCCTTATGAGATCTCTGAGATTCCAATGTTATAAATGATTGGGTATCATTGAACTGAAAGTGCTATGAGATCTCTGAGATTCCAATGTTATAAATGATTGGGTATCATTGAACTGAAAGTGCTATGTTTGTAGATAGTTCTAATTAAATGTTAACAATCAGCTTTATATTTCCTAATTGTTATTTTTATGCACGAGTTGCTTAGCAACACTAAACAAATATAGTCGGTCAGATTTTGTCAGTTTAAACATTAGGTGTAAATCTGGTCATCAATTAATGATGAGTTAATGATTTTTATCCAATAGTGATTAATTTTTCTTTATACGTTGTTCATTGTTATTTTTATGAAATGTTCACTTTCTTTCAAAAAAATTGGTACTAATAAAAAGAAAGATTCAACAGTAATTTTTTTCCCAAAATATGCTGACCATCAAATATTATAACCATGACTAAACTGACAAAATCTGATTTGCTAGTAATCTGGTTATGACTTTTGCTTCTGTGTATCATTGCTTATATATATTGTAGCTATAAGTTGTGAATGTGACGAGTTTCCTGAGGTGAAGAAATTTGTAAGAGGTTGGAATTATGCCTGCGGTGTAGTAGTATTAAAATATTCCCAGTAAGTTTACCTTATAGAGTCTACAGTATGTCTGCATGGATTGATGTTGTTTATGCCTTTGTCTACAGAGGATTAAGCATTTTACATTTTTAGCTCACCTGGCACACAGGACCAAGTGAGCTTTACTCATCACTTGAAATCCGTTGTTCCTCGTCCATTTACTTTTACAATAATCTTCACTGAAACTACAGGGCCAAATTGGACAAATCTTGGTTACGATCATCATTGGAGTATCTTGTTTTATAACATTGCGTCAGAGGATCCTGCTTGCCAACCAAGATGGCTGACATTGCTCAAAAATGCTGCTTTCCTACCAAGATGACTGACATGGCTAAAAATCAAATATAGGGATAAAATACAAGTTTTATCCATTATCTTGAAAAAAAATGTTCAAAATGTTGAGCTCTACCTAATTTCATATTCGTTAAAACTGTCAGATAGCTTTTTACACGACTGCAAAAAATTTTGCGGTCGTATATTGGTATCATGTCGTCGTCGTTGTCGTCGGAAGAAGACGGATGGTTTCCGGATATATTTTAAGGGTTATGGGGCAAACAGTCTAGGAATAAAGGGCCAAAAAGGGGCCAAAAACAAACATTTTTGTAGTTTCAAGTCAATCAATTGGAGTTATCTTTCTTTGTCTAGAATGGTTGTTGAATCACCTAAAACCAATACTTTATATAATCTTGTTTGAAAATTGGAGTTATCTTTCTTTGTCCAGATTAGAAGTTGAATCAACTTAAATCAATGCTGTATGCAATATACAATGCAATATTCACTTTAATTCCAACTGATAAATTAAAGCAATCTTTACCATTCTATGATTACAAGCACTTTGATTACCATTCTAGGGTTATGCCCCTTTACAAGTGGAAAAATTAAAGAATTTTTTAGTTTCTGTTCTCTTAACTTAAGTTTGTCTCAACTAAATTTAATGAAATGTGTATATAATGCTTATTACCTCTAAACTCAGTTTAAGTTCAATTTTTGGCAGCTTCACTTTTACAGTTCTTGAGTTATGTCCTTTTATAACGTTATATGCTAGCGGGGGCATCATCTGTGTCCTTTTGGACACATTCCCCATTTATTCTTTTAGAAGTTACTATTAATTAATATTAATTTTAACCATGACTGTGTGACATTTTATATTCGAATATTTTATGATGTATTGAAATGAGTAGTTATTGTTGCAAACTCCATTAGAAATTTGAATTGAGATCATTTTTGAAGTAAGGGAAGGGGGAAGTGAGAAAAAAAATTTGGGTGGGGATCAATTTTTTTTTCTCATTTCAGATTTCAGAATTTAAAAAGAAAATTTCTTCAAAAATGTTTTCTTTGAGAGGATTAATATTTAACAGGATAGTAAAAAGCAAAAGCACAAAAAAAAATTTAAGTTCATGAGACCACATTCATTCTGTGTCAGAAACCTATGCTGTGTCAACTATTTAATCACAATCAAAATTCAGAGCTGTATCCAGCTTGAATGTTGTGTCCATAATTGCCCCAACCGTTCAGGTTTCAACCTCTGCAGTCGTATAAAGCTGCGCCCTGCGGAGCATCTGGTTATTGAATTTATTGCCCTTAATCCCATGTTTAAAATGGAAAACAATATTAGATATACATGTACTGAAAATTCATAGATTATTGTGTTTTATTAATGCCAAAAATGCAACAGTATCTGTTTTGCATTGATAATGACTCACATTCATATATGTATTGGTTTTCCTTTTACAGATTGTTTTCAATGTGATTAATAAGGTCTAGCATATTCACCATGGATAAACGATTCGCAATTATAAATGTACACATGAATTTCTGAATCTACAGTATTTATTCTTTTTTTGTAGTAATCCAAACAAATGTAAACTAGTCAGTCTGATACAGCCAGACATTAAAGGAATGGTCCCTAAGAACCTGACTGATGCTGCTATACCAGGATCAATGGCCGAGTTCTTCACTAATCTCGGTAACGCACTAAAGGAAGATGGAAAAGTTGTATCATAGGAAGACGTTTTACAGAGTCAGACAAACATATCGCTTATTAGTTGATTTTGTTTTAAAAGCAGAAGAAAGTCGTAATTTATTATTTTAAATGGGATCAGATTGTTTGGCAAACTACTTAAAGAAGAATGTCAGAATCAAATATTTTATTATTCATTTAATATATATATGTAAAAAGTTACAGATTTGAGTTGAATGGTTTCTAAAATCAAATTTAATTTTAAGTTCATATAATTATGTCATCCATAGAATATAAGAATTAAATGTATAATTATTAATGTATGTGTATATTGTGTACCCCAAAGAATATAATTAATAAATTTTGTGATTTTTACAAGATGCTATGTTTAAATGATAATTATGTGAGAACATCTGAAGTGGCAGAATATTGTTGTCAGGATTTACTGTAATTTCAGAAATTATTGCGAAGTTTTTACTGGGTTTTTATCGTAGTAATAAAAATTTGCATTCTGATACCCAATACACATAACTGTATGCAGATTTATCGTGATGATAAGTGTACACAATAATTTCTGAATTTACAGTAATTATTTGAGGTTTTAAATTTCCAATTTCTAAATTGGTTATTAAATTACAGCGGAACCAATATCAATGTGACTACCTAATTTTACAGTACATTATGCAATAACTAAGTATAAATAATTTAAACTGTTCACATTTAGGCCTTTTTTAATTGAATTATTTAAAATTTGATGATGATGATGATGATGATGATGATGATGATGATGATGATGATGATGATGATGATGATAACTAGGGGTATTATATTAATCTCTTAATTCATTTTGTATTTAAAACTTGAAATTCTGTATAGCTTTTTTAGCTCAAGCTTAGTCCAATTAGTATCAAATACTCTACTCAGTACAAGCCATATATTAATAATTTTCAGATGAACGACTGCAAGTTTTGTATATCGGTAAACAGTTTTAACTTTTATGTTTTTCAAGCTAACTAAAGATATTTGATCTTTTCAAAAACAATATAACAGTATGACATTTCGAAAGTGAGTATTCCAGTTGAAACTGGTTCTGAAATCTGAATATTTCATGTTCTAGATCAATACTTTTCTTTCTTTTTTTACATTAAATTTTTTGTGAGTAGGTGTACCCTCTAGTCAACTCATTATAGTTGGTATTTTAGG
Organism: Mytilus edulis; assembly: GCF_963676685.1. Lineage (NCBI taxonomy): Eukaryota > Metazoa > Mollusca > Bivalvia > Mytilida > Mytilidae > Mytilus > Mytilus edulis. The sequence continues at coordinate 98,166,380 of NC_092347.1, forward strand.
AAAATGACACAGTAATCAACTTCTCAAATTAAGCAGACTTTCATGCTGTAGAAACTGATAGCCTTAAGCAGTTTTGGTAACATAAAAGGAGCATTGATTTGTGTAATAGCATCCTAGACAATTTTTGATATTATGATATAATGGAAACGTTAACCCACTTATACATTTCCAAACGTAATCTTTTCCTTTATAAACTATTATTGGAACCATTATTTTGTTGCAGTTTGTAATAAGATAAAAATTAGTCTGGAAGTGTCGATATTATATCAAGTTGTTATGAAGAATAAATGTACATTGAGATATTTAAAATTTAGATTTAAAAATTTAAAGAGTTGTTTCCCTTTAATGTTTTTTTTTTTTATATACTTTAATGATTTAACAAACTATCCCTAATAACTTTTAGAACCTTTTGATTATAACTTGTGTACTGTTTTTGATTACATTTCTGGCAACATATTGAATCAAAACATAGGGCTTCTGGTATAGAACTTTAATTAAAACTCCTCAGTTAAACCCTACACCTACATGTTTAATTACGCAGATGTGGAAATGTTATACTTGTTTCATGGTATTCATTATTCTTAATTCTGCTCAAATGATTAATTTTAATAAGTTTGTGACGTCAGGTTTTTATGCAAGATCTGATGGTGTTATTTGAGTGAATTATATAAAATTAACAACACTCCTCTGAAATATTGTTTTAGCATTCATGTTTAACTTGTTATATTTAAAGTTCGTTCTAATGAATGTTTAAGCATATTTTGTAAAGAAGAGAACTTGTTACAGAAAGAAATTCAAATTATGCAATATTTACCAATTAATATAAGTTCTCACTAACACTGAGCCTTGATATCAAGAAAAGAACAAGAAAGCATATCATGACCCTGTCCATAATGTTGAAATAATTCTTATAGTCCAAATTATAATTTTATCAAGAGTATTAGATTTGCATATTCAATAATCGTATCTGTATACATTGTATGATGCCATTGTAGGTTAATTCATCTAGTCACATACACTTTCAGACTGTTACTTATTTCTCTACAAATATTTCTATAACGCTTCAAAATTTATATGGTAAAATATTTCACTGAACCAGCCTCTATGATAAATGTTTTACATTAGTGAAGGTACAAATGTTCAAGAAATGTGTTATTATTTTTGATGATTATTTACCAAACATAAATTATTTATTGTTATTGTAAAGCACCGACTCCATTTATATATATGCTTTTCATTTGCAAGACATACAAATACTGTGTAAAACAAAAATCAAAAATATTTCACCAACAACATTAGTAAGGTTGTTGACATATGCCTATAAAGAATAGACCAAGAACAAAAATATTGCCAGTATGAGCAATTTAGAATTTTTATCATGAATATTTACATATATTTTTGTGATATTTATTTTTTTGTGACAATGATTATGTGATCAGTATATTAAATTCTATGTGTATAAGCTATTGATGGTTTTTTTAATGTCTTAGTCCAATATTTGATCTTTTAAACAGCCATTGGTTGGCTGCTACAGACAGAAATAAAACAGAAAAGTATTATTATACCACTGAGTTTTGAGTGGACGGTATATAGTTAAAGGGCAGTTTGTCCATCCATTACCTATTCATTGGTTCTTCCCTTCATAAGTTTGTTTGCCTGTTCATCTACTTGTCCTTCCAACATACCTTTAATGTACCTGGTTTGATTCCCGTCTGGAATGAAAATTTTAGGGACTGAATTTTCGGCTCTCCCTTGACACCATTTGCGAGTAAGGTCTTGAGGAAACGATGATAGTCCGTTGGAAGGGGACGATAAATGGCTGACCCATGTTAAGAGAGAGCCATATCTCTTGCATGTTAAAGACACCCTTGTAGATTTCGAAAAAGAGCAGGCTAATGCCGCTACAAGGCAGCACTCGCACCCGCAAAGTGGAAAGGGAATAATATAAGTTGCAAAACTTAATATTGTTTCCCAATCCACTATAAATAAATATTTTTAAACTAATGCTCTCTTAAAAACTCTATAGTGATGGCTTTGTTCGTCCATCCTTCTGTCCGTCCATCTGTGTCATGGTTATAAGATGGTTACTAGAGTATCCCTTGCTTGATTGGATTAAAACAGATAACAGAGAAAGGAAAGGGAGAGAAGCCTATTATTTTGGGGTCAAGGTCACTGTTACTCAAAATATAAAAGTAGTTTTCTAGATGGTATCCTGCTGTGAATTGTATCACATTCTAATATTACATAACAAAGAAATGGCATCTAAAGAAAAATTTTGATTTTTTTCTTTCAAATTTGTAGTTTACTGATAAATGGACTCAGTCAACATTACACTTTAACACTGAAAGCAGCAATCATAGGTATGACACAGGACTTTATGGAACCCCTAAACAAAAATTATTGGTTGTTAGTATATCTCACATATGTCTAGTCTGATATATTAGGAAAGAAGAGGCTCCAAGGAGTCTGAATCACTCCTCCGTATTACACTAGTACAATGCTAGAGGCTATGATGGAAAGTGAATCACTCAGTTGGATTACACAAGCAAAAATCAAGAACCTACTGAGGGAATTGTCTGTATTATACTAGTAAATCACAAGAGGCTCTAAGGAGTCGGAATCACTCATCTGGATTACACTAGTAAAAACAAGGTGCTCCTACAAGTGTGAATCACTCATCTATATTACACTAGTAAAAACAAGAGGCTCCTACAAGTCTGAATCACTCATCTATATTACACTAGTAAAAACAAGAGGCTGCTACAAGTCTGAATCACACATGGAGTCGCCGTACACTAGTAAAAACAAGAGGCTCCTTAAAGTCTGAATCACTTGCCCGGATTACACTAGTAAAAACAAGAGGCTTCTACAAGTCTGAATCACTCATCTGGAGTCAGTGTACACTAGTAAAAACAAGAGGTTCCTAAAAGTGTGAATCACTCATGGATTACACTTGTAGAAACAAGAGGCTCCTACAAGTCTGAATCACTCATCTGGAATACACTAGTAGAAACAAGAGGCTCCTACAAGTCTGAATCACTCATCTGGAGTCATTGTACACTAGTAAAAACAAGAGGTTCCTAAAAGTGTGAATCACTCATGGATTACACTTGTAGAAACAAGAGGCTCCTACAAGTCTGAATCACTCATCTGGAATACACTAGTAGAAACAAGAGGCTCCTACAAGTCTGAATCACTCATCTGGAGTCAGTGTACACTAGTAAAAACAAGAGGTTCCTAAAAGTGTGAATCACTCATGGATTACACTTGTAGAAACAAGAGGCTCCTACAAGTCTGAATCACTCATCTGGAATACACTAGTAGAAACAAGAGGCTCCTACAAGTCTGAATCACTCATCTGGAGTCAGTGTACACTAGTAAAAACAAGAGGTTCCTAAAAGTGTGAATCACTCATGGATTACACTTGTAGAAACAAGAGGCTCCTACAAGTCTGAATCACTCATCTGGAGTCAGTGTACACTAGTAAAAACAAGAGGTTCCTAAAAGTGTGAATCACTCATGGATTACACTTGTAGAAACAAGAGGCTCCTACAAGTCTGAATCACTCATCTGGAATACACTAGTAGAAACAAGAGGCTCCTATAAGTCTGAATTACTCATCTGGAATACACTAGTAAAAACAAGATACTCCTATAAGTCTGAATTACTCATCTGGAATACACTAGTAAAACAAGATACTCCTATAAGTCTGAATTACTCATCTGGAATACACTAGTAAAACAAGATACTCCTATAAGTCTGAATTACTCATCTGGAATACACTAGTAAAACAAGATACTCCTATAAGTCTGAATTACTCATCTGGAATACACTAGTAAAACAAGATACTCCTATAAGTCTGAATTACTCATCTGGAATACACTAGTAAAACAAGATACTCCTATAAGTCTGAATTACTCATCTGGAATACACTAGTAAAACAAGATACTCCTATAAGTCTGAATTACTCATCTGGAATACACTAGTAAAACAAGATACTCCTATAAGTCTGAATTACTCATCTGGAATACACTAGTAAAAACAAGATACTCCTATAAGTCTGAATCACTCATCTGGAATACACTAGTAAAACAAGATACTCCTATAAGTCTGAATTACTCATCTGGAATACACTAGTAAAACAAGATACTCCTATAAGTCTGAATTACTCATCTGGAATACACTAGTAAAACAAGAGGCTCCTACAAGTCTGAATCACTCATCTGGAATACACTAGTAAAACAAGATACTCCTATAAGTCTGAATTACTCATCTGGAATACACTAGTAAAACAAGATACTCCTATAAGTCTGAATTACTCATCTGGAATACACTAGTAACACAAGATACTCCTATAAGTCTGAATTACTCATCTGGAATACACTAGTAAAACAAGAGGCTCCTACAAGTCTGAATCACTAATTTGGAGTCAGTGTACACTAGTAAAAACAAGAGGTTCCTAAAAGTGTGAATCACTCATGGATTACACTTGTAGAAACAAGAGGCTCCTACAAGTCTTAATCACTCATCTGGAGTCAGTGTACACTAGTAAAAACAAGAGGTTCCCAAAAGTGTGAATCACTCATGGATTACACTTGTAGAAACAAGAGGCTCCTACAAGTCTGAATCACTCATCTGGAGTCAGTGTACACTAGTAAAAACAAGAGGTTCCTAAAAGTGTGAATCACTCATGGATTACACTTGTAGAAACAAGAGGCTCCTACAAGTCTGAATCACTCATCTGGAATACACTAGTAGAAACAAGAGGCTCCTACAAGTCTGAATCACTCATCTGGAGTCAGCGTACACTAGTAAAAACAAGAGGTTCCTAAAAGTGTGAATCACTCATGGATTACACTTGTAGAAACAAGAGGCTCCTACAAGTCTGAATCACTCATCTGGAGTCAGTGTATACAAGTGAAAACAAGAAGCTCCTACAAGTATGAATCACTCATCTGGAATACACTTGTAGAAACAAGAGGCTCCTACAAGTCTGAATCACTCATCTGGAATACACTAGTAAAACAAGATACTCCTATAAGTCTGAATTACTCATCTGGAATACACTAGTAAAACAAGATACTCATATAAGTCTGAATTACTCATCTGGAATACACTAGTAAAGCAAGATACTCCTATAAGTCTGAATTACTCATCTGGAATACACTAGTAAAACAAGATACTCCTATAAGTCTGAATTACTCATCTGGTATACACTAGTAAAACAAGATACTCATATAAGTCTGAATTACTCATCTGGAGTACACTAGTAAAAAAACAAGATACTCCTATAAGTCTGAATCACTCATCTGGAATACACTAGTAAAAACAAGAGGCTCCTACAAGTCTGAATCACTCATCTATATTACACCAGTAAAAACAAGAGGCTCCTACAAATCTATTAAATCACTCATCTGGTTTACACTTGTAAAAACAAGAGGCAAGTTTCGACCAAAAGTAGGTCCATGTGAGCTATTGTCATTAATAGGCCACTCTGTCATGTTTTGTCATGAACTTATCAAAAACAATTCCTGGGTATCCACTGGAACAACTACAAATGAAATTTACTTGAATGATCCCTAGGATATATGGCTTCTTGGTTATTTTTAACTTCCAGTTGCAAACTAAATGCATATTCAGAATGAGAACACAATCTTTACCAGTCTTTGCGCTTAAGCTTAATGTCACTTGCTTAGTGAAGAAGCAAAAAATACCAATTTTTTTAAAAACCAACAAAATTTCAAAAACAAGACAAGCAGACTTCCGTGAGTATATTAAGACAAGCATGCTACCATGAGACCAGCCATCAAGGTAAGTATGCTACCATGAGTGTATCAAGACAAGCATGCTACAATGAGAGTATCAAGACAAGCATGCTACCATGAGTGTATCAAAACAAGCAGGCTACCATGAGTGTAAGAAGGCAAGTATGCTACCATGAGTGTATCAAGGCAATCATGCTAGCATATGTGTATCAAGACAAGCAGATTACCATAAGTGTATTAAGGCAAGTATGCTACCATGAGACCATCAAGGCAAGCTGGTTACCATAAGTGTATTAAGGCAAGTATGCTACCATGAGGCCATCAAGGCCAGTATGCTACCATGAGACCATCAAGGTCAGAATGCTACCATGAGACCATCAAGGCAAGTATGCTACCATGAGACCACCAAGGCAATAATGCTACCATGAGACCATCAAGACAAGTATTCTACCATGAGACCATCAAGGTAAGCATGCTACCATGATACAATCACTATCAAGGCAAGAATGCTACCATGAGACCATCAAGGCAAGCATGTGCCCACGAGACCATAAAAAAATGTTTGAAATGTCCAATAAATACAGGGTTAAAATGTATGAAATGTCAGATAAATACAGGGTTAAAATGTATGAAATGTCCAATAAATACAGGCTTAAATGTATGAAATGTCTAATAAATACAGGGTTAAAATGTATGAAATGTCCAATAAAAACAGGCTTACATGTATGAAATGTCCAATAAATACAGGGTTAAAATGTATGAAATGTCCAATAAATACAGGCTTAAATGTATGAAATGTCTAATAAATACAGGGTTGAATGTATGAAATGTCTAATAAATACAGGGTTAAAATGTATGAAATGTCCAATAAATACAGGGTTAAAATGTATGAAATGTCCAATAAATACAGGCTTAAATGTATGAAATGTCCAATAAATACAGGAAAATGTATGAAATGTCCAATAAATACAGGGTTTAAATGTATGAAATGTCCAATAAATACAGGGTTAAAATGTCTTATAATTGTCTATTATCTGAATATTAATAATTCATAATTGTCTACTGAGAAATATATCTTCAATGTTAATGCATATTAAGGTTGGTGATGACCACTTCAACTTTTGAGTTACTGCTCTTTGCTTACTTTATAAACATGACTGGAGTTGTGACTGTTTTTAAACAAAAAAAAGTAATGCTTACCAGTGGCAGATCCAGGTGGAGGTTGTTCTGGGGGTTAGAACCCCCTTTTTGATGATCAATGCTATTGAAAGGGGACATATGGTTGAAACCCCCCTTTATCCTGACATCTAAAACAAATCTTTTTTTATTGGTCTAAAGTCCTTATAGCTAGTAGGTTTTTTTATAACAGGTTTTTTTCATGACTTATGCTTATGGTATAGACTCTGCCATAGAAAATATTTTATCCAGTAATTGAATATAGGATAGAAATATATATCAGCCAGTTAAGGTAGGAATATTCATGAATTTTATATTTTAAAACACACATAATTGATCATAATTGTTAAGTTAAATGTAAAGTGGAAAGTCAATGACATTAAATTAAAGAGGTACACAATCTCTTCAACATACCCATTTTATCATCAAGTTTATAAACAATAATAAATTATATCTAAATTCAGAATGTTCTAAATATGTCTATCTGAGATAAAGACTCCTTGAATTGTCATATTTAGGTGTGAGGATCTCTATATTTGGCACTTATTAAACAAGTTACATCCTATAACAGATAGGTTATCAATGTATTATTCGGGAGATCCTCCATTATTTATCTTTAGCTGAACAAGTATATGTATAGCTTAATTCCTGATCTATATATTAACAACAAATTTAAAACATTGATATAAAGATACAGAATTATCAAAATAAAATAATAAACTAAACTAAGATTACAGGATGTCAATTGACTTGTGATCAAAAGATGTAGCATGAACAGAATGGGACAATGCTTTATTTGATTGTGTGTTAACAGAATGGGACAATGCTTTATTAGATTGTGTGTTAACAGAATGGGACAATGCTTTATTTGATTGTGTGTTAACAGAATGGGACAATGCTTTATTAGATTGTGTGTTTACAGAATGGGACAATGCTTTATTTGATTGTGTGTTAACAGAATGGGACAATGCTTTATTTGATTGTGTGTTAACAGAATGGGACAATGCTTTATTTGATTGTGTGTTAACAGAATGGGACAATGCTTTATTAGATTGTGTGTTAACAGAACGGGACAATGCTTTATTTGATTGTGTGTTAACAGAACGGGACAATGCTTTATTTGATTGTGTGTTAACAGAACGGGACAATGCTTTATTTGATTGTGTGTTAACAGAACGGGACAATGCTTTATTTGATTGTGTGTTAACAGAATGGGACAATGCTTTATTTGATTGTGTGTTAACAGAATGGGACAATGCTTTATTTGATTGTGTGTTAACAGAATGGGGCTTTATTTGATTGTGTGTTAACAGAATGGGACAATGCTTTATTTGATTGTGTGTTAACAGAATGGGACAATGCTTTATTTGGTTGTGTGTTAACAGAATGGGACAATGCTTTATTTGATTGTGTGTTAACAGAACGGGACAATGCTTTATTTGATTGTGTGTTAACAGAATGGGACAATGCTTTATTTGATTGTGTGTTATTATCTCTAAAGAAATAAATGCAGTGGAAAAAGCTAGGGTCTGTTTACATTGTAAAAATGTGCTAACTCAATAAAACTTTCAACTTTTCCTCTTTTCACAAGTTTTGTCAAGCTGAATCTATAATGTCCTTTATATTCAATAACCCCAAACCGGGTCCATACACCAAATATAGCTGACCTTTTGCTTTAGTATCTGAGAAATAGACCAAACCATAGAAACTTAACACTGTCTAATGAATCATGAAAATGAGGTCAAGGTCAGATAAAATCTGCCAGTTGGACATGTTTACCTTACAATCATTCCATTCACCAGATGGTACACCAAACACAATTTTATTTTTGATTTTTTTTTTTCTGTATTATTATTGTTTTCTTTTTCTTCAATTTTCCGTCTTTTGATCCATATTTATATATATATTTACTAAATAGATATACCATTCTATACATGCATGCTCATACATATATTTTTGTATTATATTGCTATAAATGTTAAATGGAGAAGACTTCATAAGTCTGTTTGACTTGTGTCTTATCCAATTTGTACTTTAACAAATAAAATATGTTTAAACTAAAAACCAAACACAATGGCTTTATTGCTAATATTAGTATCTGAGAAACAGACAAAACCACGAAATCTAATCATTGTCAAATGAACATTAAATCGAGGTCTACTGCTTGTTAGATATTTATTTATGTTTTTTAAATCACTGTTGAAGAAGATGTGATTCAGTATTTATATATCTGGCTTTTTGAAGAAGATGTGATTCAGTATTTATATATCTGGTTGTTGAAGAAGATGTGATTCAGTATTTATATATCTGGTTGTTGAAGAAGATGTGATTCAGTATTTATATATCTGGTTGTTGAAGAAGATGTGATTCAGTATTTATATATCTGGTTGTTGAAGAAGATGTGATTCAGTATTTATATATCTGGTTTTTTGGCATTTTGTTGTACTTTCTCATACGTGTCGGTCCAATTGGTCATTTTGTGCTGAGTTATGGTCTGTTTATTTCATTTGTGGTTTAAATTCTGTATTTCCAGACTGTACATTATTATATTCTAGTCACTATTAGAAAATAAATAAAATAGCTCCATAACAAACTCAATCCCAATTTAATATTCTTGTACCAGTCTATAAATAAAAATCTATTCTATTTTAAAATATTTATCCATGAAAATATAAGCGCACAAAATAATTTTATGGTACTTTTTGTAATGTTTATCCATTCATGTGACCCATTTTGTTTGTGGTTTCCTGATGTGCTGTTGTGAATTCATTTGAGTCATCCATTGTTATTCTGCTGTTTACATGTTGTATTGTACTATTTTACTATTTATTTATGTATTTAAATTTGCCGGGTGTTCTTACATTTGTTTGTACTGTATATCAATCACATGTTGTTATTCTTACAGTAATTTTTAACTTTGCCATATAAGCGTGAGGTTTGGCTAGCCATTTAACCAAGTTTAACCCTCCTTTTTTTCTTAAAATGTCCTGTACCAAAAAAGGAATATAGCAGTTGATATCTCATCTGTTTCTATGTATATTGACTTTTGTTTTTGTTGAAGTTCAGTGTTTGTACCGTTGTTTTTCTCTAACAGTTGTTACATATCTATTAGTTTTAGTTTGTTACCCAAATTTGTTTTTGCTTTAAAATTGATATGTGACTATTGAACAGTGGTATACTACTGTTGCCTGTCTTATACTACTGTTGCCTGTCTTATAGTATCTGATGGGAGAGGACGTCTCTAATGTTGTTATAACTTGTGTCCAATCCCTTTTGCTACTTTTGCAAATAAAATATGTTTAAACTAAATCTGAGATACATACTTGATCAAGTAATTTAACCATGACCACTGGTTGAGGTATGATGAACTCTACCAGACAGACATGGAACCCCATATCTACAAACAAAATATAATGCATCGAGGTCTTCTACCTTCTAAAATATAAAGCTTTAAAACATATAGCTTAAGACTTCATTCCTGGCCCTAGATTGTAATCCCAATGTCTTGATTACAGGCAAGACAAAAATGGATGAATCAAAATGCCAGTACAAAATGGTCAATTACACATAATGCCAAATATTTCTTTAAAGGATGAGAATTTTTCAGACAAATCATCTCAGAGGAGTTGTGTTCACAATGGTCATTGTGGTACACATAGTGATGGACAAGCTGATTACTATAGGCTTGCCAGTGATGGATACTTCAGCCCTAATTACTTTTCTAGTTTTTTCATCTTTCCACAACTTAGGAATTGGAAATTTGTATAGGATGAAATTTATTGGAAATTACAATAAACAATTATAGATATCAGCAATCTTTAGTTAAAATTGAGAATGGAAATGGGGAATGTTTTAAAGAGACAACAACCCATCAAAAGAGCAGAAAACAGCTGAAGGCAACAAATTGGTCTTCAACACAGTGAAAAAATCCTGCATCTAGTGGCAGGCTTCAGCTGGCCCCTAAACAAAAATGTGTACTAGTTTAGTGAAAATGGATCATGCTTAACTCAAACACATATAAATGAACTAAAATTAAAAACTATTTAAGAATAACAAATGCCATAGTCTCCTGACCTGGAACAGGGGCAAAAATGCAGCTGGGTTAATCATGTTTTGTGAGATCTCAACCCTCCCCCTATAAATCTAGCCAATGTAGAATAAACAAAATTCATTTAAAAACCTATAACTGGTAGTTTATGTTACCGGGTATCTGACAAAAAACTACTAACACCAAATGAGCATGTTTCTAACATTTTATTAAAAGTTTGTAGACTTTTGAATGGATTAATACACAATAAACCATTCATAATAAACATAACAACTTATTTCATCACAACTAGGCAAAAAAACTATCCTGTAATTTTAACTATACATTGAAAAAAATGTAGGGATCCTACTACATGATCCATAGAAAATTTAATGCAGCAATACTTCAAAAAGATGATAACAACATTACACATTCTCAAGAAACCATAAAAAACAGCTAAAATTTGCCTAGGTTAAAAGTCACAGCGAAACTAACTTTAGCTTTAATGATGAAACTATAAATTCAATGAAATTTAAATGAATTCATGATGTTAATTATCACTCTCAGAAACAAAACAAACAAATGAATTAATCACTTTTTTTGTATGGTTATAGATCATTAACAAACTATTACATTTTCAAGATTTGATCCAAAGGTTGTGGACAAGTCTACATGCTACAATCTGAAATTTTAGAATATTTCTTTTTCAAAGAGTTACATCATGATTTTATAGATTTGTTTTCAAAGACTAGAACTGCCCCTATGCACATTTTCAGTACATAAAGAGAGATAAATATTTGAATGAAACATAAGTACTATTTTCCCTAAGTTTATTTCATCTGGAAAAACATTTATAAAATATATCAAACATAAAAAAAATGCAGACTGCTACACAATGTAAACACTAAACAATGTTTATTTATACATTTAATATGAGAATGCTAAAACCTGCAATATTTAATGATAATATCAAAGGTTACATAAAGCTTGTAAAATCTTTTTAAAGATATCCACAAACTTTGGATCAAAATTCTTTTTCTGACAAAGAAGTCAACTTATGATCACAGCGAAAAATAAATAAAATTAAAATTTCTTTATAAATAATTTTATATTAATTTTAGACATGATGCCATTTTTTTTTTATTATTTCACTATCACAGAACAATCTATTCAACAAAATTAATCAACAATAACAAAATCAAGCCATGGAGTTATTTCCCTTTCCTTTCATTATGGTAAATATTACCTCCCCTTATGCCATTATCAAAAGGGATGTAGAATCAACCAAGAGGTAGATATTTCGGTTCAGAAACATAATTTAAAAAAAGGCATACCTCGGGCACAAAATATAGTTTTACTAAAGTTTGCCAAAACTGGTTCATGTTTCACTGACATGTAAATCAGTAATGTTGTCCAATTAATCAGGCTAAAAATTCCTGGAGTGGACCAGCTAGAAAAAACATTAAAAGGAAGTGGTATAACATGTGAATCTTCTCATAAATTATATCTAACAGTTAAGGGTTATCTCTTTAAACAACTTAAAAATAAAAAAACGAAATAAAGAAACAAGAAAATGAACCAACTAAACAAACTATACTTTCTGTCCAAAGTCAGCCGAGCAAAAGAAAAAAAATCATTATAAGCTGATTAGTTATGATTCTCATTCAAACTGAAAGTAGGCTTATTAGAACAAATCTTGAAGTTGAAATATCCTCATACATTTAATTTTTATACAGCTTAAGGTGGTACCCAACACTTTCACTAAAATTAATTTGGCTCGTTTAATTTTCATAAAATTTTGTCAAATTATTTACTTTGAGACTTTAATAAAAATATAAAAATTTAAAAAATTTTGAACCAACCGTTTTGTCAGAAAAAATACACTGGTTATATAGCAATTTGACAAACACCAATTTTGATCATTGAGAAGCTTAATATTTCTTTTACAACACAACGTAATTAAAACGTTTAGCTGACTTTACAGAGTTATCTTCCTATAGTGTTAGGTACCACCTTAATGTATGTTTTTTTCGAAGTAACAAAATTAGATATCACAATATTTCAGATTGTTTAGCTGCTTGAATACATTAAACTTTCTTGTTTTAAAAATTTTAATTTGTGAATTTATTACAGTAAACTTAACAAATATCTGGTATTTACTGAATTGCAAAACAATTCAGCAAAACTATTACTTGTGTAATTAAAAATATTTATTATGGTATCTGGTGAATGACATTGTTTACAAGTTTGTATGCAAAGTGGTACCCCCTCCTTGAAAGGGACTTGTGTGGGGTTTTCATAATTGTCTAATCCGTACACAAAATTACCAAAAAGGAAATAAAAATGGTAGTCAAATCACAGCACCAAATGAAGTAGTACTATTAATCAAAAACAGTCGATGAATTCATGAAAAATGACTCGGTAAAAACATAAGTGAATTAGGCTGCAATATTCTAATCTAATTAAAAATTCTTTTATTGTAAAAAGGCATGAATGAATATTGTAGCACTGGTAAAAATTTGACGGACAACTGGATGGACAAATAGCAGCAGATTCAGTATATTGAGCCAGTCATTCAAAGAACATTAAAAATTAGGCTAAATATATACTAATATATGTATAATATATATATAAATCTTATATATAAATAGTACATTCTCTAAGACAAATATATTACAATATAATATTCAATAGAATGTACATCACCGTTATACAGTCAATAGATACCTATAAATTAGTTACCGGTGTTAGCTAATAAGATACATGTAAAAAATGGTTGTCAATGACAGGACCGGGTAGGGTGGGAAAAGATATTCTTTTCAATATTGATGTTTAGGTATAACCGGCTTGTTTCTGACATGATTGTGAAACCGCCACAACTGTTGATTAATAGAAATAAAAACTGTGGCCAAAATGACATTGTTCCATTATCTTGCTTAAACAACCAATATGGAATAGTATATGAATTTTCTACATCAAGACTCAATCCATGAAATGTTACAAGATCTTCCATTATACATTGTAAAAATTTACCTAAAAATTTCAAACCTTGACATGAAAATATGTTATAATGAATTTAATTGATACACTCACCCCAATGTTTTTTTATGTAACAAATATTTCATGGAGCCAGTTACATATTGAAAGGTTTGAATCATTTTCATACAATATTTTTCTAAAACTAAAATATGTATGTTGTATACCCTGTATCCATGGTAATACTGTAGGTACCCAAAGACAAAATGTACACTGTATATCACATCTAGACTAGAGATCAGAGACCTGTAACCATGCCAACGGCTATTACAGTAAGATTTGTTTTCTCACTTACAGTGAAACTTTAAATATTGAGACAGTACTTTTGTTCATGGGTTATAAATTTTATGGATTTTAATGCAAATCAAAATCTAAGAATGTGCAACAAAATAAATATCTTCTCATTTGTAACTTTGTTTGGGCCTGAAACCAAAAAGATACCTACAAACTATAATGATATTTCAACCAATATCTAAAAATCTATACCCAGGAATAAAAGTACTATCACGTTTTATTTTTAAAAGATGTAGAATTTTAGTCTAAAACTTTCTCTTTTATTTTTTCTTTTAACTGATGTTGATAAAGGTACCAAACATTGAATATAACTGGTATTTACAATTTGTTTCAAAAAGAAAATAGACATAAATAGATATGATGTAATGAAATGTTAACTAGTAAATGATATTTCTCAAATGTAATACTGATATAAACATTATGTCTGCGTCCAACAACAATAACTACTCTTCTATGGAGAATTCCTTATAATCTTGGTACCTTTGATAACTAATTATACAATATGACACGCTTACATTCATATGTAAATAATGAATGTCGAAAAGATCTTCTTTATAATTCATGAAATACTGCACAACCATACTATTTATATTCTTAAATCATGGTTTAAAAAAAGAATACTAGTATTGAAAGTACTTTTTGTTTTGTGTGTGTAAAATTTACAAAATAATAATGAAATTTTATGAAATTTAAACTGCAAACTGAGAAAACTTGACTACATAAACTTTTGTTTATTTGTTGAATGCAATGCTTTATAATTGTGTGACTTACGTTACTTCTATGGTTTATTGTACCATGTGACTTACATTACTTCTATGGTTTATTGTACCATGTGACTTACGTTACTTCTATGGTTTATTGTACCATGTGACTTACGTTACTTTTACGGTTTATTGTACCATGTGACTTACGTTACTTCTATGGTTTATTGTAACATGTGAGGTAGTGTAATACTGATTTTATATAACAGTATCATGTTGGCATAATCAGCAGTTTCTTCAAGACTCCATTGATAAAAAACCAGAAAAATTTCTTTCTCAAAATAATTTTAAAGATAAAATGTTCTACCAATTTGATCCTTGTGGTATCAGGAAATTGACAAATCAAAACAAAAGGTTGATCGGTCTGTCTCACCCTTGAAAGAAAAATACTGTTAAAGCTTTAATTGGACTAAATAAACTATTTCTTTAAAAGGGAAGAAAGGTTTTCAGAAACGCCCCATAAGTCTTAAAGCTAGACAAGATAAATCAGACACGCTTTCAATTTTTCTTTTTAAGTTACTGTATTTTATACCAGGTGCATACTGCCAGTAATTTCCTTTTGAAAACAAATTTGTTATCATATTGAAATTTGAGAGAGCATCCCATGAGAGAACATCCCAAATTATCAAATCTTAGATATCAGGTTGAGAAAAATATTCATTTTGGCATACCCTCCACATTTTTGGCATTTGATAGAAAGGAGTTAAAGAAGAAATAATATCACAATGCAAGACATTTGGTGTGACTTTATACACAGTATTATAATAGTAAATTTGTTTACCATATTTTTGGTTTACATGATTAAAGGATTACTCTTTGGAATATGAGCTATGTCACAATATGAAACTTTATAAGCATCATCATATCTTAGAAAAATCACAAAAAATAAATAAAAAACTATTAATACATTAACACACATGACATTTTTAAGTAAATGCTGAAAAGAGTCAAGCTTGACTGGTTCCCCTTCATTGTTCACACAAACTCATTGTAGCAGATACCTTCATGCAAGTCTATACTGGTCCCCATTTACAACACTCTTGGAGGGAATGAAAACCATTTCTTGTCATGACAAGGAAATCTAGCCTTTATTTACACAAATGGGTACCAGACATAACAGACAACAGGAAATCAGTCTGTAATAAAGCACTGCCTGATGCTGGGAAATCCCCCTACATAATTATAATTTCACATATCTACAGTAAATGCTTTGGCTTTCCACCAAATTACATAGTGTAACAAGTTGTGATTTTCTCCTTGTAGACTAAATCTTCTGTTTCTGGGAACGTGTGAATTTCTCCTTCAATATGAAATCTTCTGTTTCTGGGAACGTAATCAGCTGTCTGGATTTAAATTTCTCCTTATATACACACAATTAAACATCTGTATAAACTCAGTATTTTATTGCTGATTTTTTTTTCGATGACTTAAGTATCTTTCTTCCTTTCCTTTTAGGAATCGTTACTGGAGAAATTTTCACCACAACTCTCTCTCTCTCTCTCTCTCCCTCTGTATGATATCAATGAACAGTGAATGAGGTATTGATGGATGACATGTTATGAACTAGGCAGAGTGTCATCTGCTACGTGTCATCTTCTGTCGTGCCATTTGGTAAGTTTTCTTGTTCACTCTTTTCACTGCTTTCTTCATCTCTTTCCTTCCAGTATTGATAGTTTGTTTGGAGATGTGATATTAACTCTGGTATGTCACAGTAATCTAAGAAGAAATAATTAAAATAATTTATAATCACTTATTCTACATTCAAAGACAGACAAAGAACCATAACTCTTCTCAGTTATTTTAGCAGGAAAATATTGACGATTAGTTTTTGAAATAATATATTTCACAGCAAAATACTTTTGAAATAATTACTCAGTTGACAAAATATATGCAGATAGGTAATTTAAACTATACTGACAAAAAAAAAAAATTGACACTCAAAAGAAAAGCAATATTTTGTCCATTTACCATAAAAAATCAAAAATTGTATGTCATTTTTTCAAAGACTACCTTTACAAATATTTCAACCTAAAGGGGGACAGAGGAACGGACAAAGGAACAGACGCACAGACCAGAAAACATAATGCCCATAAATGAGGCATAAAAATGGAATGTAAAAATTGTCTATATATTGTCATATCAATTATAGAAATCAATTGTATTCACCAAATCTCGTGCAATAGAGTATTTTTTCCACTCTTGACAGTTATATTTTAAAAACTTAACCGTCCTGAGTGGAGAAATATAGTAGCACAATTGATGCCAGATATTTAAAAAAAAAAAAAAAAAAAGATAATTCTGCAAAAGTAATAGTAATTGTAACCTTACCATCAAAACTTTCAAACATTTCGTTGATGAAGACATCAATAAAACTAAGCTGGGACTTTGGTATTCGTATAGATTTTCTATCAAAAACAGGCATAACCACCGGTAATCCTCTGGCTTTTTCCTCGTCAGTCTGTAAAACATTACAAGAGTTTTGGTGTCTTTCAGTTTTTCTATGCAAAGATTAAATGTTTCCACATATTGTAAATTAAGAAATTATTGCGATGTTTTTTTTGTTGTGAAAAATGGGACAGGGTTATAATTGCAATAAATCAAATTTTTTTTTATATGAATTAAATATGATATTCAAATGCATTTAACTGGACTTAATTATAACTGGTAATTTAAACATCATAACAATTGAAAGCAGGAATATTTCCATTAAACATAAAACTATGTTAAAATTGCAGGTATCTGGGATAACCGATAGATGAACAGAGATCTGTTACCCAAAACTCATTCTGGCAATAACAACTGATTGATTGATTGTTGGTTGCTTAACGTCCAGTGCAATGACACCTGATTTTATAGTTTTTAATATGTTATATTGTTACATGACTGTCCCAAGTCAGATGAGGGTTTGGTGTCTGTAAACATGTTTAACTGCCATATTCTTCATGTGCCTGTCCCTAGTCAGGATCCTGTAGTTAAGTGGTTGTCATTGGTTCAAGTCAGTCATATTTGTTTTTGTAAACTGTTTTGTTATAAATAAGGCCATTAGTTTTCTCAATTAAATTGTTTGAAATTTTTCATGTCAGGGCCTTTTATAGCCGACCATACAGAATGGGTTTTCTCATTGTTGAAGGCTGTACATTGCAAGTTCACTTTATTTGAACTTCTGTGGATAGTTTTCTCATTGGCAATCATACCACATCTCCTTATTTTTATATACAAAGCTGAGAGCATAGAAGCTAGGCAGACAACCCTATACAAAGATCAATTTAGATTTTCATCGAAATCAAATGGAGGTGAAAATCAGCCACATTAGTGATGATGTAGAAATGTATCAGAAAACTGTCTTCATGTGAAAACTTTCAGCATTGTGTTATTTCTTTAACAAACCTGTAGAAAATATTCTTCAGCAATTCTTTTTCCCCATTCTTTACAAACATCTAATGGACGGCACGGGTTAGCTACATCAGCACACTTGATTAAAATACGTTTAATGAAAGTCTTGTTTTCAGGGGCAGATAACTGGTTCAGCATCATGGTACTATCTGGTGAACCATTTCCACTCTAAAAATAGAACATTCAGATGTTTATAGAGATGATCTTTCTTACAAGCAAGATAAAGATCCCATGATTATTTTTTCTTACGGAAATACAGTAAAAATAATCAAATTTTACCATATCTAGGATTGAAATATATGATACAGAAATATTTATATTTTTATTGCTCCAATATAGTGCAAAAAGATCCAGAGTTAATTGTACTATAAAATGTTTTATCAAAATGATTTATTTTTTTATATGTCTATTATCAACACTTGGCGGAACCTCAACATATGTTTATCATTTTATTAAATCATTTTTTTTTTTAGATTACAGATTGCAGTTCACATATAATAGTGTTATAATTTGTAGTTAGTACAGTCATACTTAGTTTCTATTCTTTGCATCATGAAATTTGATGAAAGGAGTAGGGGCATTAAGGCCTAGTTTTGGCCCAAGAAAATAAAATGTTTGGTAACCATTTCAAATTGGCACATAATGTTTAGAAATGCATCGGGTTAAGAAATATAAATGAAAAATATGAAGATTTTTATCTGATGACGTCACAATTACGTCATAATATGTACTGTTTTCACAAAAACAATGAAAAGATACAGAATTTATGCAGTTTTCTATCTTTATTTCCGTTGTGGAAACATCCTGCACAACCAAGAAACAACAAAATAATTTAACAGAAGCTTTAATAACTATTGGCATAATCTCACCAAATATAAAGTTGTTTCTTAGGTGTGCAGATACTTTTCAATCTAAAATATACTTAAAATTTGATGAAAAAACAAGAAAAATCACGAAATTTAATGCAAATTAAGTCATGATTTGTTGCCATGGTAACTTGTTCCATGTCAAATTTGTTTTGTTTTTCTTAGTACCTAATACCTTAGTCAAGTTTTCAGTTATTTAAGAATATGTATGATAACTTTTAAATTTGCCGTAATTTTTGGCCAAATAATGGCCTTATTGCTCCTACTCCTTTGAATTGGTGATAGAACTGATTGTTTTCATGTAATAGTATTAATCCAATATGACTTTTAAGTGCCTCGATCAAATCTGGTTGTTCCAAATAAAAGTTAATATTGTATAGCTGAGTAGTGGCATGTTGCCTATTGTGTTTTTATGCGATAATCAAACACACGTGTACATACCATTGATGATGTTTCATCCATTTTGAGACAACCTTTATTGATACATACCATTGATGATGTTTCATCTATTTTGAGACAACCTTTATTGATACATACCATTGATGATTCATCCATTTTGAGACAACCTTTATTGATACATACCATTGATGATCTTTCATCCATTTTGAGACAACCTTTATTGATACATACCATTGATGATGTTTCATCCATTTTGAGACAACCTTTATTGATACATACCATTGATGATGTTTCATCCATTTTGAGACAACCTTTATTGATACTGTTGATGAATTTATTTAGATGTTGAAAATGTTGTTTCATTTCTGTTGCTAGGACCATATCAATAATATTCTGTCTCAAAATCTTGTAATCATCTCTGTAACAAAAACAATTTTAATTCATCTTTATAAATTTTATTCCTAGAGTAATTGTACGTTTATTGAATTATGGCAGCTATGCTTGAATGGTAAGCATTCTTAATTTCATAATACTAAACAGTAGTTTCAATATTAAACAAATGCTGTTTGTTGATTGGCTTTAAATTTAAGTAAAATTCACATAAGATTTGATTCATAGTTACTTAGATAAGTAAGTGCTGTCTTAGGTTGTTGGTTTTAATGCTTGATAGCATTGGTATCCTTTCACTATGAAATTTCTAATTCAAGAGATGTATCAAATGCAGACCATACCCTTTCACACCATATTAAACATCCGTTCAGCTAAAGAGGATTGTCTGTAACTTGTTATTCATTTGTTGGTTCAGTAGATTTTTTTTCATAGTAGCCATTTACCAAGAAAACTTTTTATCTATTTTTGTTCCTTTTTTGCCATCATTTGTTTGAATACTTTAAAAAATAAATGTACTTACGTTTCCAAATTTTTGAAAATATTAACCGAATCATCCTTCCACGTTAACTGGAACGCCAATGCTGAATGATGGTTCTCCAATACAGCCCTAAAGCATAAAAAATTTCTTACTGAAAGAATTACTTAAAATGTCTAAGCTCTGTTAAAGTATCTTTTTTTAAGTTGAACGACACTGAACTATTTTAACTTTCTTTGTATGAAAAAAAGCATATTCTGTCTGTACTTGATGTCAAAACTAAGTCCTGGAACTGCACAAATTATATCCCAAAGCTCAAACAACAACATAGAATCATTCATGTTTAAGCCTCACACTTAAACATGTAGAAACTCTTAACTCTCTTTAACTATAATTTTGAATCATACATCAACTTGACAAGTGAACATTTCTTATTGTATGTAAAATCATGTCACTGCACTTTTTAACAAATTTCTACAAATTGATTGTACAGGAATGATGTTTTTTGTTTGTTTTTTTTTATTGCAAAAAGAAATGCAGGAGAAAAATAAAATAACAAAAATAATGAAATTAAAGCATATTATCCACGAAATAATTAGCATATAAATCTTACTGGTCATTATATAATATAGCTAATTCATTTTTCTCATTGACAAGGAAGGCATTGGTTCTGCCTGGATGGTCTAGGTCGTGGACGATTGCAGCTATTAAACAAGCCATCTCATCCATTTGGTCAAAAACAGCCTGAAAAATCATAAATACAGAAGTTTTAAAATATCATTTTATGAGTCCTTTCTTTGAAAACATTGTGTAAGTTCTTTTAAAAGCTAAGCAGGTGAATATGTACAAAATTTTTTCAACATTTTTGAATTGAAATAATGAAATAAATACTATTATCTTAATATCCTCTGGATAGGCTTTACAGAAATAACAAAGAAAAGAAAACAATGGCATAAAACAATTTAACTATGCAGATGACTTCAAGCACATCTAGACACCCTTATATTAATATAAGAGATAAGCAAGTTAACAAGTCACTTCTTCGTTCGTTTCTATAATTTGTAATATTTGTATACATTTTTTAAAGGATGACAGAAGCTAAAATTAAGAACATATTATTTACTAATTTTGATATGATATATATTGAATGCCTTGAAAAATAAAAGACAGTAGTTTAATTTACCATCTATAATTTCATACTTCTGAGAAATCACTCCATACAGATTTTTGTTGTAATGACAACAAATTAATTTTATACGACAGAATGTGATAATAAATCAGTTTAATGGAGTGTACTAGGAGTTTATTACACATTTTATCAATATGTATTTGGAGTCAATAATACATCATATTACAATAAAAAGTGATTCTCATTCAATGTTGATTGAAACTTTTATCTTATATGTATAAACTTGGACATCACTGAACAGGGATACTACTATTAATTATCTTGTATGTATAAACTTGGACATCACTGAGCATGGATACTACTATTAATTATCTTGTATGTATAAACTTGGACATCACTGAGCAGGGATACTACTATTAATTATCTTGTATGTATAAACTTGGACATCACTGAACAGGGATACTACTATTAATTATCTTGTATGTATAAACTTGGACATCACTGAGCAGGGATACTACTATTAATTATCTTGTATGTATAAACTTGGACATCACTGAGCATGGATACTACTATTAATTATCTTGTATGTATAAACTTGGACATCACTGAACAGGGATACTACTATTAATTATCCTGTATGTATAAACTATGTATAAACTTGGACATCACTGAACAGGGATACTACTATTAATTATCTTATATGTATAAACTTGGACATCACTGAACAGGGATACTACTATTAATTATCTTGTATGTATAAACTTGGACATCACTGAACAGGGATACTACTATTAATTATCTTGTATGTATAAACTTGGACATCACTGAACAGGGATACTACTATTAATTATCTTATATGTATAAACTTGGACATCACTGAACAGGGATACTACTATTAATTATCTTGTATGTATAAACTTGGACATCACTGAACAGGGATACTACTATTAATTATCTTGTATGTATAAACTTGGACATCACTGAACAGGGATACTACTATTAATTATCTTGTATGTATAAACTTGGACATCACTGAACAGGGATACTACTATTAATTATCTTGTATGTATAAACTTGGACATCACTGAACAGGGATACTACTATTAATTATCTTGTATGTATAAACTTGGACATCACTGAACAGGGATACTACTATTAATTATCTTGTATGTATAAACTTGGACATCACTGAACAGGGATACTACCATTAATTATCTTGTATGTATAAACTTGGACATCACTGAGCAGGGATACTACCATTAATTATCTTGTATGTATAAACTTGGACATCACTGAGCAGGGATACTACCATTAATTATCTTGTATGTATAAACTTGGACATCACTGAGCAGGGATACTACTATTAATTATCTTGTATGTATAAACTTGGACATCACTGAACAGGGATACTACTATTAATTATCTTGTATGTATAAACTTGGACATCACTGAGCATGGATACTACTATTAATTATCTTGTATGTATAAACTTGGACATCACTGAACAGGGATACTACTATTAATTATCTTATATGTATAAACTTGGACATCACTGAACAGGGATACTACTATTAATTATCTTATATGTATAAACTTGGACATCACTGAACAGGGATACTACTATTAATTATCTTGTATGTATAAACTTGGACATCACTGAGCAGGGATACTACTATTAATTATCTTGTATGTATAAACTTGGACATCACTGAGCAGGGATACTACTATTAATTATCTTGTATGTATAAACTTGGACATCACTGAGCAGGGATACTACTATTAATTATCTTGTATGTATAAACTTGGACATCACTGAACAGGGATACTACTATTAATTATCTTGTATGTATAAACTTGGACATCACTGAACAGGGATACTACTATTAATTATCTTGTATGTATAAACTTGGACATCACTGAGCATGGATACTACTATTAATTATCTTGTATGTATAAACTTGGACATCACTGAGCATGGATACTACTATTAATTATCTTGTATGTATAAACTTGGACATCACTGAGCATGGATACTACTATTAATTATCTTGTATGTATAAACTTGGACATCACTGAGCATGGATACTACTATTAATTATCTTGTATGTATAAACTTGGACATCACTGAGCATGGATACTACTATTAATTATCTTGTATGTATAAACTTGGACATCACTGAACAGGGATACTACTATTAATTATCTTGTATGTATAAACTTGGACATCACTGAACAGGGATACTACTATTAATTATCTTGTATGTATAAACTTGGACATCACTGAACAGGGATACTACTATTAATTATCTTATATGTATAAACTTGGACATCACTGAACAGGGATACTACTATTAATTATCTTGTATGTATAAACTTGGACATCACTGAACAGGGATACTACTATTAATTATCTTGTATGTATAAACTTGGACATCACTGAACAGGGATACTACTATTAATTATCTTGTATGTATAAACTTGGACATCACTGAACAGGGATACTACTATTAATTATCTTGTATGTATAAACTTGGACATCACTGAACAGGGATACTACTATTAATTATCTTGTATGTATAAACTTGGACATCACTGAACAGGGATACTACTATTAATTATCTTGTATGTATAAACTTGGACATCACTGAACAGGGATACTACTATTAATTATCTTGTATGTATAAACTTGGACATCACTGAACAGGGATACTACTATTAATTATCTTATATGTATAAACTTGGACATCACTGAACAGGGATACTACTATAAATTATCTTGTATGTATAAACTTGGACATCAGTGAGCATGGATACTACTATTAATTATCTTGTATGTATAAACTTGGACATCACTGAACAGGGATACTACTATTAATTATCTTGTATGTATAAACTTGGACATCACTGAACAGGGATACTACTATTAATTATCTTATATGTATAAACTTGGACATCACTGAACAGGGATACTACTATTAATTATCTTGTATGTATAAACTTGGACATCACTGAACAGGGATACTACTATTAATTATCTTGTATGTATAAACTTGGACATCACTGAGCAGGGATACTACTATTAATTATCTTGTATGTATAAACTTGGACATCACTGAGCAGGGATACTACTATTAATTATCTTATATGTATAAACTTGGACATCACTGAACAGGGATACTACTATTAATTATCTTATATGTATAAACTTGGACATCACTGAACAGGGATACTACTATTAATTATCTTGTATGTATAAACTTGGACATCACTGAACAGGGATACTACTATTAATTATCTTGTATGTATAAACTTGGACATCACTGAACAGGGATACTACTATTAATTATCTTGTATGTATAAACTTGGACATCACTGAACAGGGATACTACTATTAATTATCTTGTATGTATAAACTTGGACATCACTGAACAGGGATACTACTATTAATTATCTTGTATGTATAAACTTGGACATCACTGAACAGGGATACTACTATTAATTATCTTGTATGTATAAACTTGGACATCACTGAACAGGGATACTACTATTAATTATCTTGTATGTATAAACTTGGACATCACTGAACAGGGATACTACTATTAATTATCTTGTATGTATAAACTTGGACATCACTGAGCATGGATACTACTATTAATTATCTTGTATGTATAAACTTGGACATCACTGAGCATGGATACTACTATTAATTATCTTGTATGTATAAACTTGGACATCACTGAGCAGGGATACTACTATTAATTATCTTATATGTATAAACTTGGACATCACTGAACAGGGATACTACTATTAATTATCTTGTATGTATAAACTTGGACATCACTGAACAGGGATACTACTATTAATTATCTTGTATGTATAAACTTGGACATCACTGAACAGGGATACTACTATTAATTATCTTGTATGTATAAACTTGGACATCACTGAGCATGGATACTACTATTAATTATCTTGTATGTATAAACTTGGACATCACTGAGCAGGGATACTACTATTAATTATCTTGTATGTATAAACTTGGACATCACTGAACAGGGATACTACTATTAATTATCCTGTATGTATAAACTATGTATAAACTTGGACATCACTGAACAGGGATACTACTATTAATTATCTTGTATGTATAAACTTGGACATCACTGAACAGGGATACTACTATTAATTATCTTGTATGTATAAACTTGGACATCACTGAACAGGGATACTACTATTAATTATCTTGTATGTATAAACTTGGACATCACTGAGCATGGATACTACTATTAATTATCTTGTATGTATAAACTTGGACATCACTGAGCAGGGATACTACTATTAATTATCTTGTATGTATAAACTTGGACATCACTGAACAGGGATACTACTATTAATTATCTTGTATGTATAAATTTGGACATCACTGAACAGGGATACTACTATTAATTATCTTGTATGTATAAACTTGGACATCACTGAACAGGGATACTACTATTAATTATCTTGTATGTATAAACTTGGACATCACTGAGCATGGATACTACTATTAATTATCTTGTATGTATAAATTTGGACATCACTGAACAGGGATACTACTATTAATTATCTTGTATGTATAAACTTGGACATCACTGAACAGGGATACTACCATTAATTATCTTGTATGTATAAACTTGGACATCACTGAACAGGGATACTACTATTAATTATCTTGTATGTATAAACTTGGACATCACTGAACAGGGATACTACTATTAATTATCTTGTATGTATAAATTTGGACATCACTGAACAGGGATACTACTATTAATTATCTTATATGTATAAACTTGGACATCACTGAGCATGGATACTACTATTAATCCAGTGCAGATCCAGGGGTTGGAACACCCCCCCCCCCTCTGGATCCTTTTTTTGGTAAGGAATCCCTGTTTTTAAATTGCTGGATTCGCCCTGTTAATCATCATATATGCACAAAAGTAAGATCAAATAGCACCAGA
Source organism: Mytilus edulis (assembly GCF_963676685.1). NCBI lineage: Eukaryota > Metazoa > Mollusca > Bivalvia > Mytilida > Mytilidae > Mytilus > Mytilus edulis. The sequence continues at coordinate 98,193,091 of NC_092347.1, forward strand.
TTACATCTTATTAATTCCTTTAAAAAAAATAAAACTGATCAGAAAATAAAATTCCATCAAAGGGAACCTTATTCATAAAAAAAAGGTCCAAAATATATTTGTTTTTAATGTAACACCATTACCTTATTTCTTTCTCTCTCTAGAAAATATGCTGAAGCATGCATGACGTCTGCAGCATGAGTAGAATTATGATATGTGTTAGTACTATGGTATCTGCCTTCAACCAGTTTCAACCAGTTTGCTATTACACTCTCCTCAACTTGAAAAAAATCACAAATTCCAAATCTAGTTAATGTCTTTAATCCTAAATATAAAAGTGGTCTGAAATGGAAAAAAAGAAGAGTCATGAAAAATGACTAAATAACATGCATGCTTTCATATGACCATGTGTTTTGGTATATTAGATGGTTTTTTTTGTTTTGTTTTGTTGGTTTACTGTCACATTGCTTTATATTCCCCACATCTCTATAATATATGTTAAAGCAAACTTTTTAACACATCATAAAGCTCCTATTTTGAATAATCTTAATTCTAAAGCATTGTTAGTTAGGTACCATTTCATCCCCGGCAATTTAAGCTCACAGTATTCTAATTTCATGTTATCTCAACTTCCAAGATTTAATGCCAGGCCATGTTTTTATAGTAATACAGCTCACCTCTTATTTACATCCTTTTCTAATTCTATATTAATATGTTAATAGAGATCATCTTTTATACACAAGTATATAATTGTATGTTTTTTTAGTAATAGAGCTCACCTTTTGTTCATAACTTTTTCTAATTCTATAAAAATTTAGCAATAGAGCTGACCTTTTATTTGCAACTTTTTCTAACTCTATAAAAAATTAGCAATAGAGCTGACCTTTTATTTGTAACTTTTTCTAATTCTATAACATTGAATTCCCAGGTGTAATCTTTATCCAGTATTTCCTGTATATGATCTGGAACCTGAGATAAGGATGAGGTTACTGGACTAGGAATGTGCAGATGAGAATGATGACCTGAAAAGAAAAATACAGGCCGTCTTTTATTTAAAATTCAAAATCCTAATTCCATGGAAGAATACTCCATAAAGGCTTGATACTCTCATTAATTTGTAAAAAAAATCCCAAAGGCTTATTTATTATTATTATATTGAAATAACTTGAGTTGACAGTGGGTTTACAGTATTTTTGGAAGTTTGATGCCTCTGTACTGTGTGAGGTAGACACAGAAGATATGCCCACCTCCTCCTAATCCCCCCCCCCCCCCCCCAAGTTTTATGCAATTTCATTTATCAAAGTTTGTATTTGGGTTTATACTCCACCTTCAACCTAAGAAACATTACAATAAATAGCCATAAGTTGAGCAAACATACATAAATTTCAAAATACATATCATTCATTTGACCTCTAAATTGTAGAGAGCCATTGTAGCCAAAACCAGTATCATGAGTATAGACTGTCATACTTCAGTTCCCTATTGGTAAAAGTTAATTAAAAATATATTGCAGCTACTACAAAAAACTGTTTTTTTATTCTTTTTAAACATTTCTTCCATAAGTTTAATATGTCGCATCTATCATAGAAAAATATATTTATGGAATGAACATCTCAGTAAAATGTTTATGTGACCATGACATGTCCAAGCAAGAACAAAAATTCTGTTAAAGATAAACAATAAGCTAGAGTCAAACAAACTTGATAGTTTAGAATAATCAACATTCTCTTAAGCAAGATTAGTACACAAATAAAGCTTTATGTAAAACACCATGATTTAAACACCAACATTTCAAAGATACACAATTATTTAAGTAATTGGACGACGCTAAGTCACAGAATTTGCTGGTTCTGTGAAATATCTATTTATGTACTACTGAACATTGATTACTTATTATTGCTATACTTCAGACACTGAAAGCTATCCATTTTTTTCATTTTCATGCTTCCAAAAAATGTAAATGCTTAAAAGTGAGAGGTTTAGCTAGCTATAATAGCAGGTTTAATCCATCATTTTCTACATAAGAAAATGCCTGTACCAAATCAGGAATCTGATTGTTGTTTCACATTCATTTTATGTATTTGAGCTTTTGATTTTACCATTTGTAAAGGGAATTTCCATTTTGGATTTTCCTTCGAGTTTGCTATTTTGTTATTTTATAATAATAAAAAAACACATTGGAATAGGGATTGGTTCATCCTAAATTTGATCTCCATCATCAATATCCCAAATAGCAACTTCAATTACTGTCATAAAGGTCAAACAAAGCAAAACAAAGGTCAAGAGAGACAATTAATTCACAGCAGAGAAAGCAGCCAATAACTTACTGGATTGTCTCGAGGACAAAGCACGACCTAAAAATCAGGTTTTTTTTTCATTCAACACTATTTTTTAATTTCATATAACAAAAACAAAAAATGAATTGTCTAAAGGAAGAACAGAAATGACTTAGCTTCAAAATCTTAAAAACACTAACAGTTATCCACCCTTGAACAATAATTAATTTTTCTGTTATTACATTCCATTATTTATCGTTTGTTTCCTAACATATTTTCAATAAAACTTATATGCATCAACAGAGCTATTCTTAACTTATTTCGTATAATATTTCCAAATGAAAAGATAAACAAGCTTAAAAGTTTATTAAATTATTCATAGATTTTGTTAAAATAAAGTTAATTTGAGTAAATTTATTGTAAGCTTCAATGTGATCGAGTGCACCGAATAGTATACTTAAAAAAAAATATGAGAAAAAAATCACGACAATTTATTTTTCCATAAGAGGTCAATATAATAGCATTATTCAGTCAATTGACCAATATTTGTTTTAATATTTAACAATTAAATCACACAGCAATCTGAAGCAGCATTTTACTCACTGGGTCGTCTAGATTGTAGATCACTCCCTGTGAAAATATCAGTACTGTATAAGCTACACTCAATTATGTCAATGAAATCAAACTTTTATCCTGCTTTTTTAATGGAGGGGTGTATTTAATATTATTCAAACAATATATCGTTGACCAAACCTATTGAAGGTTCTAAAAAAAATTGAAATATCGAAACAAAAACACTACAGCACTGTTCTGGTGCATAACAAATAGAAATAATGCCGTAGAAATCCGGAATTATGTGTAAATCTAGGATAAAATAAAATAATCAAAAATTCCTTGAAATTTCATGAATGATCTTAGGGCATTGAGGTTATCTCAAAACATGATGTCATACAAATGAAAACTCCCAAACAGAAGGTTTACGCTTCATATTTACATAATATCTCAAAAAAGGGTTTTTGTGGAAGACATTTTCATTTTTTATTTTAATGCATTAATAAAATATTTATGGATTCCACTTAGTAAATATGGCTGTTCTTTCCTTAGTTACCACATGTCAACTTTGATTACAACTAGATGCAAATGAATATAAAATGTTTAAAGTTTCAAATGTTTGGGTTAAGAATTATTAGGATTACACACAAATTTTCAAGAAGTTATTGATGTGTACAATGGGTTTCTGACTCACAAACTTTACATAAAAGTCCTTCAAACCATAACTCAGTTTGTGAGTTAATAGTTGACAATGATTATGACTTAGAAGGGACACTTGGTCTGGTTTTAATATAATAAATAATCTCTAACCTTGTTTTCCACTGCTGTTACTGTTTACATCTGATAAATAGCTTGGTGTTAATGACCTTTTAACATTCTGCTGAAAAATATATAAAAAAAAGGTTTACCAGTGCATGTTCATAATCTATTGAGCTATTTAATTGTATTGATGCAAAAAAGGTACAAACAAACAAAAAATATTAAAGTGTGCATAATTATTGGTAGCCGACTTGTGATTAATAAAACACATATACTTACTTGTACAAGTACTATATAAACTATAGGGTATGCTCATTGTTGAAGGCCATACTTTTTTTTTTCTGCTGGCAAAATTTACACAAGAATGTGTCAATAGTACATGGATGCCTGGCTCACACTATTATTTTCTATGTTCAGTGGATCGTAAAATTGGGATAAAAACTCTTATTTGGCTTTTAAACTATCTTTTTTGCTTAGCAAAGTTTTTAATAATCAAGTAATTTTGCATACAATATTTTAATATTTCTTTTACTTTTTTTGTTATTTAATTTAAAATAAAAGTTGTAAATGGTGTTGATATTGCTCATAAATCTACTGTATGAAACATTCTTTGGCCTTTGCTACTAATAACAATAAAACAAGAGTAACTGTAACCTGTAGAATAAAACATCATGTATCATTTTCACACCTATCAGGCATGTTACATATATTACTTCCTTGTTCCATACTAATATACAGTACGGTGTAATACAGAACATTTAATCTATAACATTATATTGTGCTAGATTGTTTGCATATCTATACATGTGAAGAAAAACACATTAAGGTTTATATAATAAATTTGAATTTCGATTCTGAGGAACACAAAAAGACATTTACATCATCTTGTAGACAAATTTTATACGATATTTTCATAGCTTCTTTCAAATGTCGAACTATCGTGGTAACAGAAGTGATCATAAAAAAGGCAAATGAAAGGAGAAAATCAATATAGTTTCTACCTTTGAAATTGATATATGGATATTACGTCAGGATTTAATGAGACATTTACCCTTTAGCCGAACACAGTGCAGATGTATCAACATTGTTATAAATGTTTTATACACCAGATCAACAATATGATGCAAAATATCTTGAACTTTTAGAACCTAAAAAAACCTGTCAGCCAAAAATCAACCATGTTTAAAAACCTGGCTAAATTTATACTGGATTTTGTTCAGAAGATGGGAAATATCATGACAGTTATAACTCACTTTTATAATTACATAATGACATACAAGCCCGATCCCAAATGACTGAAAGATTTTTGTAAAGATCTACATCTTAATGAGACAGAATCCAACTTTACTAATAAAAATTGGCCTCACTGTTACTTTGAGATGAAGAACAGCAATAAAATAGAGTCTTTGCTTTTTGTGTGTTTTTAGCAGTGCTTGTTCTTATTATGGGTCATCTTTCTAAACAATATTTAAGCTTAAATTGGTTTGAGTTCTTAAATCGAGCCAACCTTCTGTATTGAACCTGATACTAGAACATATGACATGACAACCAAGCTGTCTTATATGTGAACATTTAATTTCATTCACTGTTTAAAGACAAACTGCACTCAATAAAATCAGTTTTAACCATTAATTCTTCAAACAAGGAGGTTTCATATTTTATCATTTTCTTATAATTATGTCCATTCTAGATTGTGATCAAAAGCATAAAAGTTATACATCAAAAGGATTTATATCACACAAAATGAAGCTTGATTGTATTTTACAATAGAGTTCTAGATAATATTGTCATACATTTATTAACCTTAAGAGTAATGTAGACTATGAAATAGATTTGTAAGTAAATCACTATTATATCACACATTGTGAACAACATATTGCAGACAATGTTGTTTTTATTTAATAAAAGTATCTGAGAAATATCAATACTATGGTAATTACAGAAGTGATTAAAAACCCATTCCATTTGTGAAATGTTAAAAAAAAAATGCAAAATAATCACTTATTTTACCTTTATGCAGTTGTGTACCTAATTTGTAGAGAGATCTGAATGATAGAACCTTAACTTTTTCAAGAATTTACATGTATTTATTTACATGAATTCACATATTTGTAATAGTTTAACACACTCTCCAATGTAACAGACAAATTTTGCACTTTTGCAAAAAGGAGCCCTCCACCCTTTTCTAAGGCTTAAAACATTATATGACTTTGTGTACACTATTTTCTAAGAACAAAGATGTGTTATCCCAAAGGTTCCAATGATTACTTCAGCTTAACTATGAATGCAAAGTAAAGAAGTTTTTTTTATATCTTTATTATTTCCTAAAGATATAATTTGTATATGTAGCAAATGTACCTATCAACATATATAAGCTGACTAAACCATCAGTCACTAGAAGAATGTCAGATGTATAAAAGTTAGAAAATTGAACCTACCAAGACAAGGCCACTGACTTAGTCACTGGATTAAGTCCGATTGTAAATAAAACCAACCAAGACGAGCCCCATGGACTAGGTCAGATACACAAAAGAAAGAATAGTAAACTTACTGAGACGAGCCCACTGACTAAATCACTAGTCATAGGATCATTATCTTTCATGTTTTGTTGTGCGAAGTATGGTGAGTAAAGTTCGCTGGTTCGTAGAATTTCTAGCACCTTATCCAACGCCTGTACAACAGTAATTGGACTACTTTCCTGAGCCGCATTTATTATATTAATCACCTAAAATCAGAAAAAAATATCATTTGAACTCAATTCGGTAGATAATTTGTCAACCAAACTGAAGCAGATCTACATATAACTCAATTCGGTAGATAATTTGTCGACCAAACTGAAGCAGATCTACATATACTGTAAAAGCAGACATTTTCGTGGAGGATTTAATTTCATTTATTTTGTGGAGATAATATATCTTTAAAATTAAAACCTCCACGAAAAATTTAACCTACATATAATATCACTTGCATTTACTGGAAACCACAAAATTTTAACTCCACAAAAAAAATAATGTTTCTAACAGTATATAAAAAATTATTAGTACAAATCAAGTATGTATATGACCAACTGAGGTTGATACATTTTTTTAGATCATCTTTCTCATAAACAGACATTTCAAACAGGTATATCAAACTGCAGATTCATCAAAATTAATGTTCATGGTACAAATTTTGATGACTTATAAAAAAAGACTCAATTTTAAATATTCAGGTTTCTGTTGTTTTAAAGAATTGTGAATGTTGTAGAAAGCAACCTGCAAAGTTTTTTTTATCTTTACAATTTAAGTGACAGTTGAAAGCCTTTTTAGTGTTGTGAATAACCCCTATTTCTTATTAGAATTTGATCTTTTAAAACATTTTTTTTCACTGTAACAGAAATTACATTGAGAATATTACTACCTTTGTGATAGGAGCTAACATTGAGAATATTACTACCTTTGTGATAGGAGCTAAAATTGAGAATATTACTACCTTTGTGATGGGAGCTAACATTGAGAATATTACTACCTTTGTGATAGGAGCTAACATTGAGAATATTACTACCTTTGTGATAGGAGCTAACATTGAGAATATTACTACCTTTGTGATAGGAGCTAACATTGAGAATATTACTACCTTTGTGAAGGAGCTAACATTGAGAATATTACTACCTTTGTGATAGGAGCTAACATTGAGAATATTACTACCTTTGTGATGAGCTAACATTGAGAATATTACTACCTTTGTGATAGGAGCTAACATTGAGAATATTACTACCTTTGTGATAGGAGCTAACATTGAGAATATTACTACCTTTGTGATAGGAGCTAACATTGAGAATATTACTACCTTTGTGATAGGAGCTAACATTGAGAATATTACTACCTTTGTGATAGGAGCTAACATTGAGAATATTACTACCTTTGTGATAGGAGCTTCTATAGTCATTGAGTGGATCCGTGCTATAGATTCTTTCCTCCGTGGAACGCCATGTAATCCACCTGAGAAATAAAAATACAAATTAAACATCCACGAAACACATTGTAACTGTACCAAAAAATATTAAATACTAAGTATTTTTTTAAATAAACAATACAATGCAAATATGTTAATAGATGCATTTGTAAATAATTTAATTTTGGATGAAATGTGTCTTCTGATTGGCTGACGTCGTTTTGTTTATCATATCATAGACACAATTTTGTCATGTGACCATGACGTCATCAACGTTTTTTCATGATTTAAGACGGTTTAAAACGAAATTTAGAATTAAATTACAAGAAATAACTGTAATATTTTGTCAGTCTACACGCGTTATTCAGTATGCACAACATTTTTTATGTTATTTCTTTATAGACAGAAAAAGTATTGCAGTCATTCCTTAAATAGTTTTTAAACTGATTGGCAGCAGATTAAGTAGTTTAAAACTTAGGATTATCCCTCTTATAAAATAAATCTGCAAGGGTTTCCAAGGATTTTTCATCTATTTACAAGAATGGTTTCAGAACAATATTAGATAAATTGATAACTTTTGACTGAGAGACGCCAACGTTTGGAAGTCTTTGTAGCATACATTTAAAAAGAATTGGTGTAACTAAGTACATGGAAAAAAACAAACAATTTTAAAAATGTACACTGACGAAAAAATCCCTGTTAACCTTAGTATATTTTATGGCAGTACAAATCCATTCAGCACCTGATGTCATATTTAGCAAACTGTTTATGTAATTTAAATTTAAATGTGTGACTTTTATTCTTTTTTCTATTTCTATCATAAGTGACACCTTTGACAAATGGGAAAGTGCACTATTCAAAAGCTAGTACAGTACTTTACAAACTAGAGGCTCTAAAGAGCCTGTGTCGCTCACCTTGGTCTATGTGCATATTAAACAAAGGACACAAATGGATTCATGACAAAATTGTATTTTGGTGATGGTGATGTGTTTGAAGTTCTTACTTTACTGAACGATTTTGCTTCTTACAATTATATCTATAATGAACTTTGCCCATTAGTAACAGAGAACTATATTTGGTAAAAATTTACATAAATTTACCAAATTAATGAAAATTGTTAAAAATTGACTATAAAGGGCAATAACTCCTTAAGAGGTCAATTGACCATTTAGGTCATGTTGACTTATTTGTAGATCTTACTTTGCTGAACATTATTGCTGTTTACAGTTTATCGCTATCTATAATAGTATTCAAGATAACCAAAAACGGCAAAATTTCTTTAAAAATTACCAATTGGAGGGCAGCAACCCAACAACCAGTTGTCCAATTCATCTGAAAAATTCAGGGCAGATAGATATTGACTTGATTAACAATTTAACTTCTTGTCAGATTTGCTCTAGATGCTTTGGTTTCATAGTTATAAGCCAAAAACTGCATTTTACCCCATTGTTCTATTTCTAGCCGTGGCGGCCATCTTGGTTGAATGGCCAGGTCATCGGACACATTTTTCAAACTACATACCCCAAAGATGATTGTGGCCTAGTAGTTTCAGTGGAGATTTTGTAAAAGATTACTTAGATTTATGAAAAATGGTTAAAAATTGACTATAAAGGGCAATAACTCCTAAAGGGGTCAACTGACCATTTTGGTCATGTTGACTTATTTGTAGATCTTACTTTGCTGAACATTATTGCTGTTCACAATTTATCTCTATCTATAATAATATTCAAGATAATAACCCAAAACAGCAAAATTTCCTCAAAATTACCAATTCAGGGGCAGCAACCCAACAACCGATTGACCGATTCATCTGAAAATTTCAGGGCAGATAGATCTTGACCTGATAAACATTTTTATCCCATGTCAGATTTCCTCAAAATGCTTTGGTTTTTGAGTTATAAGCCAAAAACTGCATTTTACCCCTATGTTCTATTTTTAGCGGTGGTGGCCATCTTGGTTGGTTGACCAGGTCATGCCACACATTTTTTAAACTAGATACCCCAAAGATGATTGTGGCCAAGTTTGGATTAATTTGGCCCAGTAGTTTCAGAGGAGAAGATTTTTGTAAAAGGTTACTTTAATTTACGAAAAATGGTTAAAAATTGACTATAAAGGGCAATAACTCCTAAACGGGTCAACTGACCATTTTGGTCATGTTGACTTATTTGTAGATCTTACTTTGCTGAACATTATTGTGGTTTACAGTTTATCTCTATCTATAATAATATTCAAGATAATAACCAAAAACAGCAAAATTTCTTCAAAATTACCAATTCAGGGGCAGCAACCCAACAACCGATTGACCGATTCATCTGAAAATTTCAGGGCAGATAGATCTTGACCTGAAAAACATTTTTATCCCATCATGCATGTCAGATTTCCTCAAAATGCTTTGGTTTTTGAGTTATAAGCCAAAAACTGCATTTTACCCCTTTGTTCTATTTGTAGCCGTGGCGGCCATCTTGGTTGGTTGACCAGGTCACGCCACACATTTTTTAAACTAGATACCCCAAAGATGATTGTGGCCAAGTTTGGATTAATTTGGCCCAGTAGTTTCAGAGGAGAAGATTTTTGTAAAAGATTACTTTAATTTACGAAAAATGGTTAAAAATTGACTATAAAGGGCAATAACTCCTAAACGGGTCAACTGACCATTTTGGTCATATTGACTTATTTGTAGATCTTACTTTGCTGAACATTATTGCTGTTTACAGTTTATCTCTATCTATAATAATATTCAAGATAATAACCAAAAACAGCAAAATTTCCTCAAAATTACCAATTCAGGGGCAGCAACCCAACAACCGATTGACCGATTCATCTGAAAATTTCAGGGCAGATAGATCTTGACCTGATAAACATTTTTATCCCATCATGCATGTCAGATTTCCTCAATATGCTTTGGTTTTTGAGTTATAAGCCAAAAACTGCATTTTACCCCTTTGTTCTATTTTTAGCCGTGGCGGCCATCTTGGTTGGTTGACCAGGTCACGCCACACATATTTTAAACTAGATACCCCAAAGATGATTGTGGCCAAGTTTGGATTCATTTGGCCCAGTAGTTTCAGAGGAGAAGATTTTTGTAAAAGATTACTTTAATTAATGAAAAATGGTTAAAAATTGACTATAAAGGGCAATAACTCCTAAACGGGTCAACTGACCATTTTGGTCATGTTGACTTATTTGTAGATCTTACTTTGCTGAACATTATTGCTGTTTACAGTTTATCTCTATCTATAATAATATTCAAGATAATAACCAAGAACAGCAAAATTTCCTCAAAATTACCAATTCAGGGGCAGCAACCCAACAACCGATTGACCGATTCATCTGAAAATTTCAGGGCAGATAGATCTTACCCTGATAAACATTTTTACCCCATGTCAGATTTGCTCTAAATGCTTTGGTTTTTGAGTTATAAGCCAAAAACTGCATTTTACCCCTATGTTCTATTTTTAGCCGTGGCGGCCATCTTGGTTGGTTGACCGGGTCACGCCACACATTTTTTAAACTAGATACCCCAATGATGATTGTGGCCAAGTTTGGTTTGATTTGGCCCAGTAGTTTCAGAGGAGAAGATTTTTGTAAAAGTTAACGACGACGGACGCAGGACGACGGACGCCGGACGCAAAGTGATGGGAAAAGCTCACTTGGCCCTTCGGGCCAGGTGAGCTAAAAATAAAAACAAGTAGCACTTTTGGTAATTCCATTTCAAGTTGCAAGATTTTTAAATTACAGTTAAAACTCAAATATCATCACATTTTTTCATGTATTATAAAAATATTAAGGCAATACCATCCATGATATACATTGTACTGCAAAGAAATTCTTTCAACAGTTAACAAGAACAAACTGCTGGTAACAAAACAAATACACACCAAAAGTCAGCCAATTAAAACAATGCATTATACCATAACTTCTTTTAAGTTTCTCTGCATCAATGTTGTTCAGAAGTAGCAATAACAAAATCAGATGTTTTTCAAAGTTATTTGTGTGTTTTACTTATATATATATTCATGCTTTTGATGTTTTTATAATTGTTTAATAAACCTAAGTAATTTTAGCATTAATCTGAAATAAAACTGTCAATTTGACAAATAGGAAAGCATGATTAAACCACAAAATATTGAACTGTAATAAAAAACAAAAGAAATACAACAATTAAATCCACACTTTTATACTTTTAATTAATTACCATGGTAACAATTAGTACAAAATCAAAACATCAAAGAATGGTTCTAATGATAATAATGACCAAGAATGATATAAGCATCAATAACAAATTCCAACAGTAGGTAAAAAAATGTTTATGTTTAAGAGAAACACTTATATGACAGACATCTTAGTTTTCCTTATTGATTAAACACCTGAGTTTTATATGTATTACATAAGGTGGAACTAAGTGCTTGTGATTGTCCAATACTGGTTCAGTTTGTTGCTCACTGATAGATACAGTAGTGGACCCGGGGGATGGGGGGTCTGGTGGTTTGAACCCCCCTTTATTTATGGACCATCAATGCATTTGAAAGGGGACATAAAGTTGGAACCCCCCTTTTCATGGTTTGGGAACCCCCTTCCCCCCACCACCCCTAAATCAGACATGAATTATACAAATCAGAGAGGTAACAATCACAATTTATAATCCTAGTGGGAAAAGTGAATAGCTGAAGAGAAGACATTTTACTACATGTGCAGCCAGAATTAACAACCAGTGGTGGATGTACTGACTACCTACGAGGAAGCCCAGTCAGGTCACTCTTCAGTGATTCCCTAAATAATCAACCAAATTTTTCAAAGAAAAGAGGGAGCATGGCCCCCTCTAAATCTACCAATGACAACCAATGAGTAAATAATTACTTTTGGTTTTACCAGGAAGTAATATACAAACAACAATGTACCACATCAGACAACATTCACAAAATCACAACTACGGTATTTGTTTTTTAACAAATTGAAATCTCAGTAAATGATTTGTACTCTGGTACCCCTAAATGATTGATTGATTGATAATTGGTTGATTAACTTCCAGTGGCAAATATTTCATGCATGATGATCAGGACGAGAGGTAACCCCAAAGAGAGTCAACTAACAGGACAAGATGAACGTCTTCTATTCCTCCTCTTCACTTGAAGCCAACAGACATACTGACAAAAGCTGATGGTACAATACATACAGACAGATATATGACTACAGACAATCGGTGGAAGACGGACATATGGGATCAAAGGAACACTATGACAACACACCATATACAAGATCATACAATAATCAACACATGAATAAAAATATTTATCAATTTCATGTAATATTTGGCACAATTTATATCTGATATCACAACTTCCAAAAAAAATGTGTTTTTTCCAATATGTAGCTCACAGCAAAAAACAAATAACTTACTAGACTGTCTAGATAACCTTCCTGTAAATAGTTACAAAACTCAATCAATTCCCTTTTTTGACAAGACTTTCAACGAGATTTATTATGGTTTCAATTTTGAGACTTTAAAAAACTATCAACGCCCTTCATTCATTGCCATTAACAACCCTTTTTATATCACCTTTATTTTGAAAATGAAAGTAAAGTTCTGTTTTCATTCAGGAAAAATGGATCTTAGACTATGTTTTAGCAGTGTAGATTGTTCAAGTGAGAACAAGTATAAATTATCTAATAGGTTTCCAAGGTATAATTTCTTCCTTGGATACCCAACGATACCACATCTTCATCAAGGCTTGCAACTTTCTTATATATTGTATGTTATGCAGTCAGTTTTGTAAAAACAAAATTAGCAGTATTTGCCTTTTTTTTAACTTGTATACACGATTTTGAAATATTTAGATAAATTTCTTGCCACCTGTAACATCTACTGATAACACTTACCATTAACTAAATTAAATTCTGTACTTTCTTTTAAAATATGTGAGGTATCTGTGGTTGAATTCTTTATTGATATTACATGTGATATTTTCCTGTAAATAAAACAAAAAAAAACAATAATAATAATAATTTGCAATGGGTGATGGTTATTCCAATCAAAACATGTTTTTCTACAAAAGAAATTATGAATAAAATGAAAATAAAGTAAGTTTACTTAATGATGTAAGAGAAAATATAAAAAAATGTAATCATGTGAACTTTTAAAGTGCTTTCTGCTCGTCCAGCTGTCAGGTGCAAAACTTATTATGCAAAGTTTACATTTCTTTTAGATACAGCACCTTAATTCATTTTATTTTCAGTAAGGTTTTCAAACATCTTAAATTTTATTTTAAAAGCAGGATATCTATATCAATTTCTCCCTGCAGGTCAAACAATGTAGCACTAATTTTCATAGACATTCACCTTAACAGCTTGTTGTTCAAAGAAGTTCCTGAATTGGTTTGGAGTGCCAGTGATCCAATGATTGGAAATTTGCACTTCTCCAAGACCAGTAATGGTTTAATTAATCTAATACAAGATTCATCATCTTATCATTAGAGACTACTTGTACATGTATCTCCCAAAATTTAACATGAATATTAAAATATGACAAGAACTACAACAGATTTCACCAGTTCAAAGTAATGACTTACCCCCCTTGTCCAAGAACTGGACAGATATGACAGTGACTAGGCAAGATTTCACCACTTTTCCTTCTTGTATGGTAAATACCATCCCAGTACTGAAAAAATAAAGAATATCAGAAAAATGGAAGTTTTAATTCTTTAAACATGAAGTTTTCAATAAGTAAATAAAAGTTTTTTTCAGGAAATAAAAAAAAATGCATTTCATGAATAAATTTAAAAACTGTTTGTGTGTACATACATATCAGCTAAAAATGTCTTGTACCAAGTTAGGAATATGACAGTTCAAGTTGTTATCCCTTCGTTTGAAGTGTTTGAAATTTTGATTTTCCATTTGATTACGAACTTTCCGTTCTGAATTTTCCTCGGAGTTCAGTATTTTTGTAATTTTCCTTTTTTCGTTCACATATGTAAACAAACGAGCAGTTTGTGTCTTCTCTTGTGTAAGTCAACAATAGAGCTGTAATAAAGCTATTAGTGTCTGCACTTGTTTAGGTTAACAACAGCTTGTTAATGTTTTCACTTGTGTATGTAATCAACAGTTCTGTTAATGTTTTCATTTGGTTAGGTCTAAGATCTCTTATAGCTGAGAATAAAAGTGTAAAACAAATAACAGTTGGTCTACAAGATCCTTAACTGTTTGCTTTTTCTTTTGTATGAACACATGCTGTATAAACTGACTCTGTTTGTGAGCTCTTTTTTTCATAACTTGTTACTTTTATTGTTCGCATGCTTGTTGTTTATAAGTTTGGTTGGCTTGCTTGCTTAGTTTGTATAAATGTTTGTTCAAGCTTTGGGGTTAAGATTGAGATCTTCAAACAATATATATAGGAATAGTTAAAAACCTGTAAATGTCATATTTAATTTTACTGGACGTTATCCAAATTAAAATTACAAAAGTGTACAATATACAAACAAAGCAAGCAAGCTAACCAAAGTCTTGCTCTACATGCATTAGAAAATTAGCTCTAATAATTGTAACTAACAGTAATTTTTTTGTTGGTAAATGACAGAATTACAATAAGTATCAAAGAGTAGAAATTGTATGTGGTTGAATTACTGCCTACCTTTCCCTTTTTAAGCTGGCTATTTATGGTATCATTGAGATCGGGTCGGTTACGGTCATTTTTGACTATTTCTGAACTGTTTTTTCCTAAAACTTCTTCACTACTATATCCTGTTAGCCTTTCAAAGGCATGATTTACATACTGAAAGATAATAAAACAAATCAACATTAACTCTCTAAAATTTTGGCTGAATCAATCTATTTATAAAATCCGTGCAGTGAATCACTCCATTAAAACAAGCCCTAAAAGGAATCGCTCTATTCATGCATGCAGTAAAACTAATCACTCTATTTATACAAACCAAATACAAAATTGAAAGCACTCTATTTATACAAGCCCTAAAATGAAACACTCTATTTATACAAGCCCTAAAATGAAACACTCTATTTATACAAGCCCTAAAATAAAGCACTCTATTTATACAAGCTCTGAAATAAACCACTCTATTTATACAAGCCCTAAAATGAAACACTCTATTTATACAAGCCCTAAAACGAACCACTCTATATATACAAGTCCTTAAATGAAACACTCTATTTATACAAGCCCTAAAACGAATCACTCTATATATACAAGTCCTTAAATGAATCATAAAATTAAAAATGGAAATGGGGAATGTGTCAAAGAGACAACAACCCAACCATAGAACAGACAACAGCAGAAGGTCACCAACAGGTCTTCAATGCAGCGAGAAATTCCAGCTATTAATACAAGCCCTAAAATGAATCACTCTATTTATACAAGCACAAAAAAGAATCCTTCTATTTTTGAAATCTCTGAAAAATTAATCAATCTATTCATACAAGCACAAAAATGAATTACTCTACTCTTGAAATTTCTAAATCGAATCACTATATTCATAAAAGCAAAAAAATGAATCACTCTACTCATGAAATCTCTAAAATGAATCACTCTATTTATACAAGGACACAAAATAAATGAATCACTCTATTTATACACACTATAAAATGAATCACTCTATTTATACACACTATAAAATGAATCACTCTATTTGTATACACTTTAGAATGAATCACTCTATTTATACACACTATAAAATGAATCATTCTATTTATACACACTATAAAATGAATCACTCTATTTGTATACACTATAAAATGAATCACTCTATTTATACACACTGTAAAATGAATCATTCTATTTATACACACTATAAAATGAATCATTCTATTTATACACACTATAAAATGAATCACTCTATTTGTATACACTTTAGAATGAATCACTCTATTTATACAGACTTTAGAATGAATCATTCCATTTACAGCCATCCTCACTTAACTTTTGAGTCCACAAGCCAGAAGCTCAATCTTTTAGAATTTTAGTTGGATTCTGTAGGCTTGTAGAGAAGAATTTTACAAGCCAATACTAAGACTTGTGGTTAAGCATGAAGACTGTATTTATACACACTGTAAAACTCTTTTTATACACAATTCAGAGTGAATCACTCGTTTTCTACAAGCCCTATAATGAATCTGTTTAGTAGTTCAAGCTCTCACCTGAACCTCATGGTCCTCACTCGAGATTTCTACAGCGTCTGAGACATTATCAAGAGCTGAGAAGACAGCTTTACAAGCACTGAGCTTTAACCGGGATTGTACTTCACCATATTCTAATGTCAGTAATTCATTCATACACATACTAATGTTTGGACTTTCAACAATTCTCTGTAAAAGAACAAATGTCATTTTATAATTTTTACTAGGTCAATCATAATTTAGTAATAATAACAATACATCATAT
Source organism: Mytilus edulis (assembly GCF_963676685.1). Lineage (NCBI taxonomy): Eukaryota > Metazoa > Mollusca > Bivalvia > Mytilida > Mytilidae > Mytilus > Mytilus edulis. The sequence continues at coordinate 98,209,978 of NC_092347.1, forward strand.
AAATAATCTTACATAGAGATGTAGCCATATATCACAGAATGATGTGAAGCATGAATAGTAAGTCATATTGACCTCATGATCGTAAAGAAGACTCTTCTAGTCCTGTTTAAGACCAATTAGTATGCAAAGCTAATGGTTCAATATCTTTTAGTTCCTGGTATGACTTTAGAGGATGTACACCTATACAGCTATTGACCAATAATAGTCCATCTAAATCTTAGGAGGTAGATTAAGACCAATCTGTCTAGACTGCCATTAAACAATGATTACTGACCTGATTTTTAATTCATGCATACTATTAATTCAGAAACAATATTTGAATTTTACACCAATAAAATGATTTGATTTGATTTGAAACTATTACAAGGTTTTCATTGATGTGAATAATGAGACTGGGTGATTATCGCAATAATGAGAAGTCACATTCTGATATCTGATACAAAAAGAGATACAAGAAGATATGGTATGAGTGCCAATGAGACAACTCTCCATCCAAGTCGCAATTTGTAAAAGAAAATTTATAGATCAAAGTATGGTCTTCATATCGGAGCCTTTCTGTATGCAGACTATTCTGAAATAGCAATAATCTAACTCTCATTTTTGTCCATTCTTCAAACAGTATATGTTTTATTGTAAAATGTTAATTGCGTATTGTTGAGGTATTCTTAATTTTGTAATTAAATCTCCTTTGTATATTACGTCTAAAGTCTTTCCCATTCAGTATATATAAGAAGTTATTTATTGATCAACTACTAACATGTTTACTTCTTTGGACCTCTTCCAATACCAAAGTATTAGTCTAAATCTGAATGGAGTACAATGTTTTTAAATTACCTTAATCAAAATTAATTTAAACAAAATGTTGACAATTTGAAAAATGCATAAAACTTAATACAAAGAGACATCTATGGGCTTAGTACGTTTTAATATACGTGCTTCTAATTTGCCTATCCAAGCAGGGTCTTAATGAAATGGTAGAAGAATTGGATATCTGACTATTCGATTGTGATGTACATAATAAGTAAGCTTTCTATAGATTAGATGACGAGAATTTAATTAGGGCTTTTGACAGAAAGGCTTGGTTTTGACTTCAAAATGAATATACCAAATAGAAACATTCTGTAATATAGATCCATAATCATATTAATTAGTTTGAATGCACGTCATGATTAGAGATGTTGAATCAGTAGATAATTAATGGTGTATCTTTCATGAAATGAGCGTTGTTGACAAGTATAGGACTAGTTAATCTGATATATCATCTATAAACCTACTTCTCAGATCAATACATCACAGCCATTATAAGATCTGACAAGACAAATACATATTTATGAAGCTGTCAGGTTTAAATGTTCTCGTAATGTGTAATTTAAGGCTTTAAGACATACGACAAGCTAAACATTAATGTAGTTGAATCTTACGAGCTGTTTTTTGACAAAAACTCAATACAAACTACATACAATGTTCCATGGTTTTGGATGAGTACTGCTAATGAAACAAGAAATTTAGGCAACATCAGCTAACAGAGAAAATCATGGAGATTTAGACATTAGACTGAAACCTAATTTTATGGAGATTACAACTCAAGACCTAGACACTAATGTAGCAATCATGAAAGTCAGATCATGGAACCATTGGATCCTTTCAGAATCTACAGCTTTCTGTAGCCCACATTTATATGCTGTAGAGTGTAATATACAATTACATTATATTGTGGTAAATTGTTTGCCAAAAATAAACAAGTGGAAAAAAACACATTATAGATTATATAATAAATTTGAAATTCTATTCAGAGGATCATTCAAATAATTCTTCATTCAAACCATTTTTGGATATCACATATACTTGTCCCAAGTCAGGAGCCTGTAGTCCAATGGTTGTCTATTTACATGTCCCAAGTCAGGAGCCTGTAGTCTAATGGTTGTCTGTTTACATGTCCCAAGTCAGGAGCATGTAGTCAAATGGTTGTCTGTTTACATGTCCCAAGTCAGGAGCCTGTAGTCAAATGGTTGTCTGTTTACGTGTCCCAAGTCAGGAGCATGTAGTCAAATGGTTGTCTGTTTACATGTCCCAAGTCAGGAGCCTGTAGTCAAATGGTTGTCTGTTTACATGTCCCAAGTCAGGAGCCTGTAGTCTAATGGTTGTCTGTTTACATGTCCCAAGTTAGGAGCATGTAGTCAAATGGTTGTCTGTTTACATGTCCCAAGTCAGGAGCCTGTAGTCTAATGGTTGTCTGTTTACATGTCCCAAGTCAGGAGCCTGTAGTCTAATGGTTGTCTGTTTACATGTCCCAAGTCAGGAGCATGTAGTCAAATGGTTGTCTGTTTACATGTCCCAAGTCAGGAGCCTGTAGTCTAATGGTTGTCTGTTTACATGTCCCAAGTCAGGAGCGTGTAGTCAAATGGTTGTCTGTTTACGTGTCCCAAGTCAGGAGCGTGTAGTCAAATGGTTGTCTGTTTACATGTCCCAAGTCAGGAGCCTGTAGTCTAATGGTTGTCTGTTTACATGTCCCAAGTCAGGAGCGTGTAGTCAAATGGTTGTCTGTTTACATGTCCCAAGTCAGGAGCCTGTAGTCTAATGGTTGTCTGTTTACATGTCCCAAGTCAGGAGCCTGTAGTCTAATGGTTGTCTGTTTACTTGTCCCAAGTCAGGAGCATGTAGTCAAATGGTTGTCTGTTTACATGTCCCACGTCAGGAGCCTGTAGTCAAATGGTTGTCTGTTTACTTGTCCCAAGTCAGGAGCCTGCAGACAAATGTTTTTTTTTTGTTGTGTGCTGTCTGTTATATTTGTTTTTTCAGTTATTGTTTTGTTATAAATCATGCTTTCTGTTGCATTTGTTTGAATTGTTTCACATTTTTTCATGTATGGTCCATAAATAGCTGTTTCACATTTTTTCATGCATGGTCCATAAATAGCTGATTTTATGGTATGACTATTCTCATTGTAGAAGGCTGTATGGTGATCCACATTATTTAGACTAAAGATACTTGTCTCATTGTAGAAGGCTGTATGGTGACCACATTATTTAGACTAAAGATACTTGTCTCATTGTAGAAGGCTGTATGGTGACCACATTATTTAGACTAAAGATACTTGTCTCATTGTAGAAGGCTGTATGGTGACCACATTATTTAGACTAAAGATACTTGTCTCATTGTAGAAGGCTGTATGGTGACCTATATACCACATTATTTAGACTAAAGATACTTGTCTCATTGTAGAAGGCTGTATGGTGACCTATATACCACATTATTTAGACTAAAGATACTTGTCTCATTGTAGAAGGCTGTATGGTGACCTATATAGCACATTATTTAGACTAAAGATACTTGTCTCATTGTAGAAGGCTGTATGGTGACCTATATACCACATTATTTAGACTAAAGATACTTGTCTCATTGTAGAAGGCTGTATGGTGACCTATATACCACATTATTTAGACTAAAGATACTTGTCTCATTGTAGAAGGCTGTATGGTGACCTATATACCACATTATTTAGACTAAAGATACTTGTCTCATCAATCTTATTACATTTCCTTATTTTATAATCTTATCACAATTCTTATTTCAAATAAATTACCTTATTGAATCCTGCTGTAATTGATGGTAAAAATGATGGTTCTTCTTTGTCTAATGCACTGGAAAATAAAATAAAAAACATTTAAACCGATTGTTTACAGTTTCCCTCAAATAATTTATCGAAAACAAATAATTATAATAAAAGGTCAAAATGTGATTCCTTTCCATTTATGCACCTTGCTATTACATTTTGCAATTTCCCCCCCTGACATCGCACTTTACTACTAATCTGTTTTACCCGACATACTACTTTATTCCCCCCTGACATAGTACTTCACTAATGATAAACATCAGTGATATAGTATTAGTACTTTTCTAATAATATATTTTACCCTTTGTAATAGTACTTTACTAACACATGTAATAAATTTACCACTTGAAATAGTACTTTACTAATACATGCAATAAATTTACCCCTTGAAATAGTACTTTACTAATACATGTTATAAAGGAGTATGTTCCATAAGGTCCTAAAATGGCCCACTTTTTTAGCGTAAATTTCAAATTCGGATTTATTGACCAATATCACGATAAATTATAGCTAATACATTGACTAGATAGGATATAAGCCATTTTGTTTAAAATTTTACGTTTCTGCGTTTCATTATGACATCACAAGTTGTACTCATATTGATTTTTCACGAAAAAATCAATGAAAATGGGTAAATTTCCAAAGATTATTTGACAGGAAACATAGAGCGCATACGTCGACAACAAAGATCTTTTAAAATAATGTTTGTGAAGACATTTAACATGTTTTATTTGAATATTAAGCTTGTCGACGCCTGCGCTCTATGTTTCCTAGTCCTTTATTTGGTTGAAATCCCGCTGATTTTGTCAAATTTCACCAAAATCCCTTATCTTGACCGTTTTGGAATGTAAAAATCGTTGTGTTAGAATTAAACTTTGACAAAAACAGCTCTGTTTAACTTTTTCACAGGCAACTTAAAACAATTATTGTCTTGTAACCATGAACTTTATAATTGGGGCCAAATATGGCACTTACCGAACTTACTCCTGTGACTTATAATACATTTCACTGACAGTACTTTATCAATATTACCCTGTCCCCTTTTGCCATAGTACTTTACTTATAATACATTTTCACTGACAAAGTACTTTACTGTGATTTCATTTTTGTTCACTGACTTAGTTAAAAAAACAAAGAGCAACAAACTTTGTGAACTTTTACAGACATAGCTTTGTACATGCTGTCATTTATGTATCATTCAACCTCATCTTCATTGTATTAAAATAATCGGTCAATAACCTTCTAAGATCTGTATTTTTTAAAAGTGTGTTGATTTGTAGAAACGCTTTATCATCTGTTTTCAACATTTGTCATTTTATTTTGCTATACACATCAGACCGATAACATATTCATGTGATAGCTTTGAATATATCCAATGCAAAGATTACAACATCTTAAAATTCATAAAACACCTACATGAAGTTATAAAATGTTTAATGTAAATATTTATTTCTATCCAAATGCCTTTTAGTGTGAGAATGTTATGATCAGTTCAGAACTAGTGCATAAAAGGTAACATCCAAACTGGCTTTTGGCAAACAAGTATATCGCCTCAACAAAAGAAATTAAACAAATTTAATATGCCTGGCCAAAAAAAAAAACATTTTGCCTGGAAATTCTTGCCAATTTTACGTAAATAGAACAAAATATAAAGTGCCTTGTTGCCTTTCCATAAGATATTGTGGTGATAAATGAATGTTTGTTTTCATTCATAAAACCATTTCTTGTTAATACATCAACAGCTACCACTACTTTTTAACTTCACTTTAAATTAATGAAGTTTGTCTAGCTGAAAGACTATTCATTCATAACCCAAATTATGTAAGCAACACTGCATAGCTTCAAGGCCAGACAAATTTATAATAGAAAACAGAACATTAATCTTCACTTTGTTTTTAAACATTTGTACCAATTAGGAGGGAGTACAAGAGAGCAGCTTGGAGGAAAATGGAAATGGCATTGGAAATGTCTAGCCGTGATACTTACCAATCAAAATGGGGCAATATATTACAGAGTTAGGAGGGAGTACAAGAGAGCAGCTTGGAGGAATATGGAAATGGCATTGGAAATGTCTAGTCGTGATACTTACCAATCAAAATGGGGCAATATATTACATAGTTAGGAGGGAGTACAAGAGAGCAGCTTGAAGGAATATGGAAATGGCATTGGAAATGTCTAGCCTTGATACTTACCAATCAAAATGGGGCAATATATTACATATTTAGGAGGGAGTACAAGAGAACAGCTTGGAGGAATATGGAAATGGCATTGGAAATGTCTAGCCGTGATACTAACCAATCAAAATGGGGCAAGATATTACATAGTTAGGAGGGAGTACAAAAGACCAGCTTGGAGGAATATGGAAATGGCATTGGAAATGTCTAGCCGTGATACTAACCAATCAAAATGGGGCAATATATTACATAGTTAGTAGGGAGTACAAAAGACCAGCTTGGAGGAATATGGAAATGGCATTTAAAATGTCTAACCATGATACTAATCAATCAAAATGGGGCAATATATTACATAGTTAGGAGGGAGTACAAGAGAGCAGCTTGGAGGAATATGGAAATGTCTAGCCGTGATACTAATCAAATGGGGCAAGATATTACATAGTTAGGAGGGAGTACAAAAGACCAGCTTGGAGAAATATGGAAATGGCATTGGAAATGTCTAGCCGTGATACTAACCAATCAAAATGGGGCAAGATATCACATAGTCAGGAGGGAGTATAAGAGAGCAGCTGAGCTTGGAGGAATATGAAAATGGCATTGGAAATGTCTAGCCTTGATACAGAATCAAACAATCAAAATAAGGGTCTAGCCTTGATACAGAATCAACCAATCAAAATGGGGGTGCATTACATTTTCTCTTGAACATCATCATAAATGTTTATTCTTTTGTGTTATAAATATATTTTTTAATCATATTAATACTGCAGCTTAAAAGGACGACAGGCACAATGATTCCTCTAAAATCTTTAAAACAGTTGAATACAGTTTGTCAGGCCAATGCACCACTGAAGCCATGTATTTAATCCCACTTAACATAAAGTGGTTTAGTCCTATGAACACTGTGGACACAAACCCAGTCACTGCTAACATATTATTGTTTATACCAATGTAATAGACCCTGTTAGGACCATGTAAATAAAATCCTAGACTAGTTTCACAACTTTACCTATTACTTCCAAACTAAGTACTGTCACTTTTTGAGGCCACATTATATATTGCTCTTTTTGAGGCCACAGTGTATATAACTAATGCCACTTTTTGAGGTGATATCATAGATTTCTTAAGTAACTATTGTTTTGCAACTCAGACTGAGTGACACTTTTTGAGGCCACAGTATATATTATTTATGCCACTTTTTGAGGTGATATCATAGATTTCTTAAGTAACTATTGTTTTGTGACTCAGACTGAGTGACACTTTTTGAGGCCACAGTGTATATTATTTATGCCACTTTTTGAGGTGATATCATAGATTTCTTAAGTAACTATTGTTTTGTGACTCAGACTGAGTGACACTTTTTGAGGCCACAGTATATATAACTAATGCCACTTTTGAGGTCTTAGTATACTTACTATCGTTTTGTGACTGCCACTATTACTGTATGTTCACTTGATTCTGTTGCTCTTAAGGATCTGCAAAAAAAAAAGACACAGAAATTAATTTGTTCTATTGCAGGACTTTTTGTATTCAACAGTTATATATTCTACACACTTGTTCAAGTAATTATCTAATAGCTTGAATAAATAAGTACATGTCCGTCTTGCAAGAAAATATTTATAGCTCCAGTATCCAACAGTTGGATCGTCCTGAACATGCATGAAATATTTGCCACTGGATGTTAAGCAACCAACAATCAATCAATATAACAGTAGGAAACTTCCTGACTGAAACCATCAATAAAAGATTTTTGTTTTTGTTTTTTAAGGGTATCCCTTCAAAGACCCTCCCTTCATATTAATGTCCATCTCACCCAGATTAGGTGCTGAATTTTTTCTGCATCAATTTGCAAATTGGACAGTGTCAATGAATATAAAATGTGATATCAGCATTTCTTGTCAAGAATTTGTTAACAATGAATTCACAGTTATGGAAGACACAAAAAGCAATCAATACAACCGAGAAAAAAAACCTGCTTTAATTTGTCTACATGATGCAATAAACAAATTGGACAATTTGGATTCACTCCCAAATCCAATCATGGTCTTCTCACAGAGGAATTGTGGGTAAGAAGGATCAATTAGTCTGTGATTAATTGGCACCTATAAAGCAATTAACACGAGCTACATCAAGTACATGTAATTATCACCTCGTTCATTATAGTTAAACAGTATTCAAAATTGCTCTCCTCAACAGAAACAGAATTGGATAATTTATCGGTAAAGAAAACGCAATCTGACGCAGCAGAAGTATGTGGATATGACATTTCTGCCTCCCAGCAGATTAGAAGACAATGAATGCAAATAGTGTCTGTATATAGAAAATCTTGTCAACATTGTTAAAAAAAACGTGGAATATTCAGCAGTTCTCAGAGATTTTGTCATGTATGACAACTCACTGGGAGCCATTTACAGCATTTCATGTATTGATTTTTATCCATGGTGACGACAGCCATTTCTTCATGATTTTTCTTTAATCATGAGGTACTCATCCATTGACATGACCTATATATGGTATTCACATGATAAATAGTTTAATTCAATTAAACGAAATTTTATCTTTTTGATAATCATTACAGAATTATATTTTACAAAAACTGTTCTAATTTTACGGATACTGCGTAGTTCTGAAATAGATAGACAAAATGCAACATTGGCCTTCAATAAACTGATTAAAAAAAAAAAAAAAATACAACATATTGCAAAAATTCATTATTGTCATTGGAGCAAAAATTACCATATAATCTATCATATATCATTCATGATACATAATTCTATTAATTTTAAATGGCAAAAAATATATACCTAACTAATTCAAAAGCGGATTAGTATCGTAAAATAAACATGTGATAGATTGTTTTTTTGTTGATGTATATTTTGTAAAAATTATCATGCATAATTTGAGGTCTAAATTAGCAGGACTACAGCTTTATTACCGTAAACTACTTAAAAAATAGAAATAGTATTATTTAAAGATTATTTTACTGAATAAATTACTGTCACTGTAAGAGCTTGACTAATTTTTTGTTTTTAAATTTCAGATTAAAGTAATAAAACTGATGATTTTTTACTTTGATATAGCTGATTTTTTGAAAAAATTAATGATTTGACTGTTTGTTTTTACTTTGGAAGCAAAGCCGTGTTATAAGTCAAATAGAACATGGGGTCCAAGTGTGTGACGTCACAATTAAATTTGCACAGTCAAAGGTATTTTAAACAACGCCAGAGACTGCAAGGGATATTTTTTATGTTACTCGCTATTTTTATGTAACTCGCTACGAAATTAAATAAAATTACACAGAAATTAAGTTATCATGTATCTGTCCATTTTTTTAATCAGGAAACAGTTGGTTTTTCTTGAACATTAATGCTTCATCAAGTCAAAATATCCATCCTTTGAAAGCATTGTACAGGTACAATAGATCCATTTTTTTTCGGAACAAAATTGAAATAATTCTAGCATGCAATACTTTTATGCTCATTCTTAAGATAATGACACATTTAATGCCTAGTCATATCAACATGAGCATTGAGCATGGGATGAAATAATTATCTCTTACTGAACTCATATCACCTGATTCTGTTAAACACTTCTTCATTGGTTAAGGAGTCAATATATTAGTGTATTTAACTGCTCTGAACCTATAAAGATCTTGTGTAAAACTAATGGGGAATAAAACTGTCAGTATTTTAATTGGTGGTAAACCATCTTATAACCTGTATCTGTTTGGAATCAATAATTTATATTACAAAATAATCAGAATGTGTTTTTGTTAAAAGATTTATTGTCAAATTTTCTGGGTTAATGGAGAATTTATTAATATGCCATCAACTAAAATATAAAATATATTCTTTACACATGCAGCTATAAAATTTCATGTTGCCACAATGAAAAAAATAAACTAGAGACTCAAAACTTTATTGGTGGTTATTTACATCATTTAATGCAAAACATTCACTGGTATTCAGCTAAACTCTGTTGAAGATTTTAAAATAAATAATTAAATCCCAGAGGGTTAAAATGGGAATCATTCTTAAAATGAAGAATTCAACAAGAAAGTTTTATGATAAATACAAAATGAGGAGCTGTTATAAACGATATTCCTTACATAACTTCTGTAAAGTTTAGTAGAAAAACAAAAGTTACTTCAAAGAAAAAGATGGCAAAAGATTTCTCAAGGGAATTCAATGAAGGCCTATCCTGCTCTACAGTAACCATACAAAAGATTTCTCAAGGGAATTCAATGAAGGCCTATCCTGCTCTACAGTAACCATACAAAAGATTTCTCAAGGGAATTCAATGAAGGCCTATTCTGCTCCACAGTAACCATACATCCAACAAAAATCAATCTTTTGTAAAGGTTTTCAAAATAACCCTGAACTTTGTTTAAAAATAGAAAGGCAAAGCAGATACATTTCTTGCTTTTAGTAACAGTATAAAACCAATTGGATTAAATAAGAAATAACAATACTATAATTGAGTTGCTGGCACCAATTGGCCATTTTTTTCTGACGATCAATGCATTTGAATGGGAACACATAGTTGGACCCCCCCCCCCTTTTCCTCTTTTAAAAATGGCTGGATCCGCCCTTGCAGTCATCAACATCAGAAACTTGTTATTTCAGGAACCTAGAAAATCTAAATTAACACTAATATTACCCAATAGTATACAATTCTTACAAATATTAATAATCATATTGGATTTGTTCTCATTAAAGACCATTTACTTATTCCCAGGAAAATTGACCAATCGAAATCAAGAATTGTATTGTTTGACCAGAGGGAAATGAGAACATTTACAAAGGACTTACTATAGATCGGTGCTACTAATTTGATTAGGACCGACCAATTAGTTTCATTGAAGGATATGAAAAACTCATTTGATTTGACACGGTTTAATAGACTACCATGGTCGAGTTTGGTTCAATTTGGCACAGAGCTACCAGAGATGAAAATGAAAATGTCAGAACTTACAAGAAATTTCAAAAGAAAAAAAATGCCAAGGAATTATAATACCTTAAACTTTTCTTTTTGACAAGGCTAACATAACAAAATATATTACTTCATATATGTAAAGTTCTGTTTCAAAAAGAAAACCTTAAGAATACCAAAGAATGCATGCAAAGAAAATGTTCCTTAGACAAAAACTTGATCAAAATAAAATTTCATATTGTGAACAAGTGCATTTTAAGCATGTACTTTAAAGTTTTAAATCTGGAAATAACATATATGACTATCAATAGTTGTACACAAAGTCACAGCATCCACTAAGATCCTGAAGCTTAACATTCACTGGCCATCATCCTCTTATAGTTAAATGTCAACGACCAGATTACAATACTTCTATATAAAACATACACATTCACCAAGATAGGAAATATAAAATATACAGAAAGAAAGAATCCATTTTGACAGATAAAATTGAGAATCGTAATGGGGAATGTGTCAAAGAAACAACAACCCCAACTACAGAGCAGAAAACAGCCAAGACCACCAATGGGTCTTCAACACAGTGAAAAAATCCAAACCGCCTTAGGTGGGCTTTAACTGGCCCCTAAATAAAAATGTTTTGGGAGAACATGTTTGATAAGGAAATTGATTAAATTTGGGTTTGCATCAACCAGGTCTATACTATTTTCCCATTAAATTGTAGAGTTGATCTATACATCTTTATGGGTTCTTGTTTCCACATCATAGGGCCAACAAAAAATTCCAAAACTATCAATTCTGACAATGAAAAGTATGTTTCATTCATCTGTGCTGTTTTAATCCATGCTGTTTGCTGTATGTTTCATTTAATGGTATGTGTTGTCTGAAACTAAATTTTACTTTTTAATTTTACTTATTGCAGGCAATGCCACATTTAATATGTCTGCACGAATAATATAAACTAGTCTATAGATAGCAGCATGGCATATATACTAGTCTATAGATAGGCACATGACATAAACTAGTCAATAAATAGTCATATGACATACAAACTAGTCTTTAATTAGTCAACATCTCCACATGACATATATACTAGTCTATAGATAATAACATGAGAAGATCAGCTTCATTACCTGCAAAGGGCTTCAGCATCAAAATGTTTGCTATTTCTGTGATCAATGATGACAACGTCTGGATGTTTGTCCAGGTAATTCTCCATAGCTGTCTCTGGATTGTGGGCAATATAACATTTATATCCAATCTTGTCAGCTGCCCACCAGAACCCATCACTTTGGGCATCTTCCTTGGCAAACACAAGCAAGATCTAAAATAGACAAAATATTTCAACATTAATTCAACATTTTATTAATGTATTAAAGAGATGTCATAAAGCTGCTTATAATGTCAGAAACCTGGCGAAACATAATGGTACTATTTTTCTGACATAACTGAAATTATACCTCCTTGTCCATTAACATGTATTAGATAAGACTGGATCTATCTAGATGCTCATGTGAGAAACACATTAACACTTTTAAGTGCACTACAAAAATAATAAGACCATGTGTATCCTAAAATCATATGTGCATGTTTAACATCTAGTTAAAGTGCCAAAAATGGAAATTTGCATTTATTGTATAAACATTTGATCAGATCAAAATAACACACAACTGATTTTGTCTCAATCAATTAGCTAAAATCTGGGTTGTTCATATTACTAACAAATTGTGAATAAATTTAACAGCAACTATTACAGATCTGCAATAAATAACAAAAGAATACAATAATTTATAATTGAAGCCAACCAATGAGAATGCAGTACCCTACTAACCTAAAAACAAAATACCTCATCATGCTTTTTGCATGTTTTTGTCATCAAGATAGAGTGGAAACACTCATGTCGAAACTAACAAGAAATTAATTTTTTATTCTATTTCTAGCCATTTAGTCAAATTTGGTGTTATTTTTTTTCTGTACTGAATAACTGAATATGTTAGTTCCGATATGTTTTTTTAAAAACAAAATTCCTTTTCTTTTTTTTTTGTATAGATTACAAGGACACAAACTTAAAAAAAGAAAAAATACTAAAAAGCATCCAAAATGTTAAATAAAAATATCAAAATCAATTATTCCAATTCTTTTTCTATGCAACCAATTTTGCACTTTATCATTGAAAAACAGTATTAACAAAAATAACAAACTCCGAGGTAAATTTAAAATAAGAAGTCCATAAAACCTGGGGAAAAATACCATAAGACTATATGTATCAGAACAAAATTAACCTATCTGCACAAATCTTAGTCACTATGATAAGTTTCTTTTAAGTTTAAGGCATATAAGTTATTTATTGAGTCGTGAAAAAAAAAGAAAAAAAAGAAAGAAATGTCAGCCGCAGACATACACTGAAAGGAAACATTATAGTGTTTAGCATTATGTTTACCAAAACATGACAAACACAGTATCAACAAAAACACTGACATATGGTTTTCATAACTTCTGAATATAGTAATACAGAACCAACAATTTCATTCACAAACAAATCTCTATACACATAAAACCGCAAAATTTACATTTTTATAGCGGAAATCACTTATCACAGAGCATCATTTGTAAATGTGTCCCTAAAACAATTAATAATAAACATCAAAATAAATAATAGGTTGTGTCAAATTGCCCCCAAGTTAACTTGTAGTGACAAACAAATTTAACAAAAATCCAAACTGACTTTTTAATCTAGATAAAGTACAAAACATATTTCCAACAAATCATACCATCAACCAGGGTTTTGACTATTTACAGAGATTTTATCTTTGAGCTGAGTGCTCATTCTGCACTTATTTTATCTTTGAGCTGAGTGCTCATTCTGCACTTATTTTATCTTTGAGCTGTGTGCTCATTCTGCACTTATTTTATCTTTGATCTGAGTGCTCATTCTGCACTTATTTTATCTTTGAGCTGAGTGCTCATTCTGCACTTATTTTATCTGTACTGTTTGTCATTGCTCTGCTCCAGAGAAAACAGGGGGAGGGAATGGAACTAAAGAAACCATTCTAGAAGTACCTAATGATCATTGCCTGTCTGCTCCAGAGAAAACAGGGGGAGGGAATGGAACTAAAGAAACCATTCTAGAAGTACCTAATGATCATTGCCTGTCTGCTCCAGAGAAAACAGGGGGAGGGAATGGAACTAAACAAACCATTCTAGAAGTACCTAATGATCATTGCCTGTCCAAAGTCTAAAATCTTGTAAATGCTTGTAGCAGCTATTGTTTAATCATAACAGTTGGTATTTTTGTTTATTTTGTCACAAGGGGAACTTGGGGTTGATAGTTTCTGTTGAGGGCTTCATGTATTGTATACACATCTTTCTAAAGTAAAGGCTTCACATATTGTATACACATCTTTCTAAAGTAAAGGCTTCACATATTGTATACACTTATTTCTATTATTGAGGCTTCACATATTGTATACACATCTTTCTAAAGTAAAGGCTTCACATATTGTATACACTTATTTATGGTGTGATTGCAAAAGAAACAACTACATTTATCTATCATAAAATAAAACTCATATGGTATAGTATAACTATCAAAATGTGAAGCAATTCAAACGAGTAAACTATCCAAGTTAGCTTACCACCATCATAACATTAAACCAAAATAAGTTATGACCGCAACCTATTACATCCACTTGACTACAGGCACATATTTAAGTTGCAAATTGTAAACAAACTATTAACTATAATGGCTTACAGCATTCTACTAAACACATGAAGAAGTGTGATACAAGATAAAATAAATTGCTGAACAAAGTTTTACTCTATTTGAAGTAGTAGATCATTCATCTACTCTAATGACCTTAAAAACTGAATTTATATTATCTCTAAATAATCTGATTTAACTTTATGACCAGACGTGAATTATTTACAAAGAAAGTTCATTGACTAATAATAACTCACTAGTTTATAAGTTCATTCAATGTTTTTAAAACCCAGATAGTATATATACAAGGAGATACAGGGTAATACATCCATGAGACAGCACTAGGTGTATATATACAAGGAGATACAGGGTAATACATCCATGAGACAGCACTAGGTGTATATATACAAGGAGATACAGGGTAATACATCCATGAGACAGCACTAGGTGTATATATACAAGGAGATACAGGGTAATACATCCATGAGACAGCACTAGGTGTATATATACAAGGAGATACAGGGTAATACATCCATGAGACAGCACTAGGTGTATATATACAAGGAGATACAGGATAATACATCCATGAGACAGCACTAGGTGTATATATACAAGGAGATACAGGGTAATACATCCATGAGACAGCACTAGGTGTATATATACAAGGAGATACAGGGTAATACATCCATGAGACAGCACTAGGTGTATATATACAAGGAGATACAGGGTAATACATCCATGAGACAGCACTAGGTGTATATATACAAGGAGATACAGGGTAATACATCCATGAGACAGCACTAGGTGTATATGTAAAAGGAGATACAGGGTAATGCATCCATGAAACAGCACCTGAGAGCAGTAACCCAGATAGTATATGTACAAGAAGATACAGGGTAATACATATATGAGACAGCACCAGAGCAGTAAAGAATTTCAAAAGAGTTATCAAGTTGAGGAAGGCAACAGCAGACTCTAGAAAAGTTTGGGATAAGAATGTATAAACTCAGACTTAGAGAAATCTATGAACTAGTATTAATAAATAAAATCTTATCATTAGATTTTATCATTTCTGTTCATTGTATAGAGAGTATGATATTGTATCTATAAGACAAATAATTTACCATTTATATAATAATTAATTTTCATAAATCTGTATAATGCTGAATCATCAAAAATTTATGCACATGCCAATTCGAGCTGTTTAAGGATCACAGGTCCTTTAAAATGAGATGTCAGGTTGGAAGGCTGCCTGCCATATTTGTAGCCAAAAATAAATGTCTGATCTTGCAATTAATTACAATTCATTTTTTGGCACACATAAAATAAAACAAAGAAAGGCAAACCCATGGCTGTTCATTTTTGTGTCATTAATGTCTCTTGTGGAGAGTTGTCTCATTGGCAATCATACCACATCTTCCTTTTTATTTACAAGTTTGAACAAAAATATGCATTAAATAAACATGTTCATCAGTGCAGAAATCAACCTAGAAAAAAGACAGCCACAAAAGATTGGAGATTTTGACCAAAATTTGTAATGGCATCCTCACGAGCAAGACATATATAATTCTAATCCACAGTTCATAAGTACTACACCAGACAATGGTACTACTGCAAACGTGATATCCATCCTAGTGTGATGTTCCAAGGCCAAACATTATATAGTCTGATACAATACTAGGTCAAGCTTTCCATTCATAAACATTTTACAAAGTCACACAAAAGTCTATTAATTAATGAAAATGTTGTCATAATACATTACTACTAGTGTTGATGGATAGCCTAGGTCTGAGATCTTGTACTAGAACAAGATCATTTCATTTTCTACCAGACATTGAGTGTTTACACGAGACAGTTAAAGACTTTTCCTTATTATTACACAACAATTATTACACTGTATGTTGATTAATGATCAAATCAATCCAAATATTAAATAATGTCATTAATACAAATTCATAATTTTTTTTATTGCACTAGCTTGCAATGCAATATATCAATCTACGAGGCCATAATAATGCAAAACCCTTTCATTATATATCAAAGTGATTCACACATGCTTTATCAATAATGACATCAATAATTAGAAGCTGTAGCTGTATTTGCACAAGTGCAATATTAATGAATATCTACTCATAAAAAGAAACAGTAGATATTATATTCTCAGAAAAACAAATATCACATTATAATAGTGATAACAGCCTTTAACAATGAGACACAGTAAGCTATAAAAGGTCCCAGCTATATATCTGAATAACAGGATTTCATATACATAAGGTAGATACTAACAGGTTTATCCCTGACAAGGGGGAGATAACTAAGAATGTGCACACAAATAAATATTCCTGCTAATGAATGATGATGCTTTATTAAATATGCTGATCCAGGACCCCCCCCTCCCTTTTTTAGTAGAAAAAATTTTGTGGCTTATATTAGGAATCACTGATTTAGTAGACTGCAGTGGGTCCCTTTATGAAAATTTCTAGATCCACCACTGTATAATTATACTTATAATATTGTATCCGAAAAGTATACCATTGCATAAAGTTGTCACATATGTAGGACATAAGACTAAAACAGTAATTGTAAACATTACAACATAAAATTGTATTTTAGATTGTTTATGTGTGATTAATCACAATGACAAGTCTATAAACTATTCCACATACATCAGCCAAGAGACATTCTAAGGTAGACAGCCAAGGTCAGCATTTAGCACCACAAGGTTAATCACCAAATTGGTGCAAATAGGTATGCAAAAACAGATAATGATGAAAACTTGCAAGCAAATTCATGTTTTCTTTAATTTGGGGTTTTTAGGGCTCTTTCTCTTGTTAAATATTCACAATGTAAGAATGTATCACACATTCTTCAAATTAAAACTTTCTACCAAGACAAACAGATGGTTTAACCATTGTTTATAGGATGACCAACAGGAAGGGTGCCACATGTAGAATAGGACATGCTTACCCAGTACCATTACCACTGCCTACCAAATATCACAGACCTGTCATTAGCAGTTCCAGTTTAACTGAACTGAGTTCTGTGACTAAGCTAACATTGTATAATCTTTATAGAGCATGGTAATAGAACACACTACACACCCAGAGTATGGTATAAATTATGGGGTATTTTATAGTGTGCTTTGGCAATCAAAACATTACATAAATAGTATGTCATACACATTGTATAATGTTTTTTTTGCAAATACATAAGAGGCAAGCAGACACTGTAGTGTTTTAGTCCGGTGGACACTATAGTGATTTAGGCAAGCAGACACTATAGTTTTGTAGGCAAGTGGAATAAGTGGACACTAAGTGATTTGGGCAAGTGGACACTATAGTGTTTTAGACATGTGGACACTAAGTGATTTGGGCAAGTGGACACTATAGTGATTTAGTCAGGTGGACACTATAGTGATTTAGGCAAGCAGACACTATAGTTTTGAAGGCAAGTGGAATAAGTGGACGCTAAGTGATTTGGGCAAGTGGACACTATAGTGTTTTAGACATGTGGACACTATAGTGATTTACAGTGGAGTCCTCATGTCCGCGTGGCTTTGATACCGCGCATTAGCTGATTTCGTTATATCAACAACGTAACGCAAATAACATTGTTCTTGTTATTGTTTTAGCATTCTGAAAGGATAAAAAAGGATAAAATTGATAAGTTCCAGATTGAAATAATAACTGCAATCCTGTGATTTACAATATTTGGCCAATGTCGATTAAAAAAAATACAGCATCAGATAAAATTTGTTTTACTTAAGTCAAATTTTTATCAGATTGAAATAAGATTTGCTCTGCATCCTTGGTAGTGTGCTTGGATTGAATTTAGTTACCTTTCATAGCAGCAAATCTTTTCTCTATTCAGAATAAGCTATTTTTGGAAGGCATGTGCGAAATCACCGGACATTGGAGGAACTCTCAGAACAGGGGTTTCCCCAATTTTGGAGACACATTACTCAAAATCTTGAGGGTAAAACCCTACAAACTGATATGTTATGAATGTATTCACACAATATTATCCAATTATTGGTTTTATCAGTTGAATGAAGTGAAGTCATAAGTCTTAGGTGCGCGAATACACCGGACTGCACCGTAGGTAAGCATACACTATAGTGTTTTAGGCAAGTGGACAATAAAGTGTTTTAGAAAATGGACAATATAGTGTTTTAGGCAAAAGATAATATAGATAATATTTAAGGCAAGTTGATACTGCATTTAAGCTGGCATATAGCATACATCAAAAGAAAATGAATTCATAGAGTTTGTTCATAGATACGTAAAGAAAACTATATAAAGGACACCATGTAAACAATTTTGTTCATATCTGTACCTAAGCATTGTGTACAAAATGCATTTTATGCATAATCTTTGGCAACAAGTTTTTGAATAATAATCAGAATATATTTCAGTACAAAGTCAATAAAGAAAACTTTCCAAGGCATAATTTCCCGAATCTGTTGCATAAATTTTTTAATTTCTGTCACAGATGTTTTAATGTGCAAATAATTATCCTCTGTTACTACTGATCTACTTCTACAGACTACAGGTTAACAAAAGTTCAGGTAATAGTTGTTTAACTGTAGAAGGGTATACATGTAAACCTTGACTTTAACATCAGGAAATATATTTTTCTCTGATTTCACAAAGTCAGCTGATTTTGTTTGTTTACCTTTTGTATATATTCAATGTGATAAAGTTGATACTGTTAACCTCACTGTCTGCCCATGTGTAAAAATAATGGATTTTTTTCTCGTTTATGATCTACACCCTATCTACTGTTCTACGAATGTAGGAATAAAAGGTTTGGGTATATGTCAGTAAGTCAGCAACCCCAAAATACCAAGAAACTAAAAACACACATTGTACTAAAGATATGTAATTTTATGTGGTTTAAAGGTATAAAATTTAGATTAATTAGTTTAAGTCCTAGATTTGGTATAATATCTTGACACATATTTTTTTGGCAAAGTTCACTCAGGTGCTTAAGGGGGCTCGTGGATCTAAATTGATTTTTTTTTTAATCTAATATAGGATTTCGCTATATTTTTCTATAAATGAACTTTATCTTATACTTAATTGAAAAATAAAATAAAAAAATGGGGTCACCGTTCATTTATGCTCACAATCTGCCTTGGAAAGAAGCATACATTTTTGTAAAGGTACCTTTTTTCTGTTGAACTAATAAGAGAAATAGAGGTAATATCGAAATAAAAAAAGAACTTAATTACAGAAATGGCTCAAATTTTACAATAGTTTAGTATAAGTACAGCTTATTTGAAAATTATAATAAAAAATATAGGTCACCAATGAGTTTAAAAAGATATTTCAATTCTAATGCTAAAAAATGACACTTTTGCACTAAAGGGAGATAATTTGGAGCTTTTTCAATGATATCTACATTTTAGAAGTCATCTGCAGCCAACACCAAGTGATTTTATTGAATGATTTTTGTACCATATGATAAAGTAACAACTATTAAAGGTTACTAAATAAATAAAATTTGTAAAGAAAAATAAATGTTTAATTTTTTTCTGAAATTTTTATACCCTTGAGCCTCCTTAATAACTGTCAGCTTATACATTTAATGCAAATCCTAATAAAAAATAGGAATTAAAGTCAGTCTTGAATGTACCTAATATACATAATATAAAAACAACAATATACATGGATTTTCAGAATAGAACACTATCGTTAATAATTATACTTATTCTGATCTAACCAAATATAAATAGTTATACTTATTCTAATCTAACCAAATATATGATGTTTAGAATCATTTATATTTTAGCAAAACTTTTCCTGAATTATATATTTTTTATATCATTAATACTAAATAGTACATAAGAAAAATAACAAGAATCATTAAATAAGATGGGCAGACGACAACAACCACAAACATCTCGACTATGGCGCGGAATCAGGGTCAAAAATACTTCTTTGTGTATATATGTCGTGTACAAGTTGCAATTTTGTACAGGTTATAACATGTACAAAAATATTGTACATGTTATAACTTGTATAATGCAAAAATACAAGTTATAACATGTACAAAAGTACCTCATACATGTTATAACCTGTACAAAATATTGCTTAAAAATGGTTTTAACTTGTACAAAATTTAAAATAAATCTTAATGAAGTAAAATATACATTTAAATTCACCAATGCATAAAGAACAACAATAAATAGGGCAGAAGGTGACTTTTTCTGTAAAGGAAAATGATCACAAAGTTTCAGAAATATATGTGTCATGACTTATGTTGGCAAAATGTGTTTTCATGAAATTTTATGTTTTATGCAGTCAATCATGGCTTAAATAAGTGTGAAACTATTTTCTAAAAGCTTGCATTCCTCAATGACAGTTACATTAGATAATAGTAACAAAATTCTTCCAAAACATTTAAGAACGATTCCTAATAATTTTGGGAAAAACTCCTCCCTCTCGTTTTATAGCAAGCAAAGACTAAAACAATGTTTTATATGCTTATTCTGTAAAAGCAAGAGAGAGCTGAAATAGTTTTCATTGGACCACGCTTCATTATCAATATCTTTGGATCTACTCTTCAACGTTTTTGGCCTTCAGCATGACTTATGTAAATTTATAACTCCAATTTTTGTTTATAAAATGTAAGATCATTGTATGAGGCGAATGTCATTTTGATGTTTTAAATATATATATCCTCTACTTTGAAAGCATGTATTTGTGGCCTTTGGATGTTGTCTGCTCCATGGGCGGGTTGTTGTCTTTTAGACACATACCCCATTTCAATTCCCAATTGTATTTGTAGACACATCTATCCTGGCTATCCTCTTATGTCTTTTAGTGTCAACTAGAAAGAAAGTATTTTACTATTGCCTTCAAGGTGGACACTCACAATTATAATTCATAAAATAAAGATATGTCCATAGATAGTCATAAGAGGATCATAAGACATGTCCTAAGATATATCTTACGACAGGTCTTAGGAATGCTTCGTAATACCAACCCCTGGACATTAACTGTATCAAAAATGGACAAAACACACTAACATGAAGGAACAATACAAAAGTTATGAAAATGTTATTGAGGTCAATATCATCTGTTTCGATAATAGAAAAATATCCTTATTTTTCGATTTTGTACAAGTTAAAACCATTTTTAAGCAATATTTTGTACAGGTTATAACATGTATGAGGTATTTTTGTACATGTTATAACTTGTATTTTTGCATTATACAAGTTATAACATGTACAATATTTTTGTACATGTTATAACCTGTACAAAATCGCAACTTGTACACGACATATACATAATTCGATTTATGTATATACAAAAATATACGTTAATCCAATTATGTATATACAGAAATAATTCAATATACACAGAAATCGAATTACGTATATACAAAATTAATTCCGTATACACAGAAATCGAATAAAGTATATACAGAAATCAAATTACGTATATACAGAAATAATTCCGTAAATACAGAAATATTTATGTAAAGACAGAAAGATAGTATTTCTGTATATACGGAATTTGATTTACATATATACGTAAATCGAATTCTGTATATACAGAAATAATTACGTATATACGTTAATTGAATTCTGTATATACGTAAATCGAATTCTGTATATATACAGAAATAATTATGTTTATACGCAAATAAGTATTTTTGTCCCTGATTCCGCGCCATACTTGACTTATCAACAAACAAAACATGTCCAGATAGCTTGACTTGTACAGGCACAAAATGAAATGTTCAATTTATGGAGAAATGGACAAACCTGGTTTATATTTATAAGATTAAAACATAAACCACTACCTATTTCAAAATAAAAATAAATAAGAAATATTTCTGAATATCAAAAATGATTAATTATTGCACTTCGTAAAACTTTGAGAATTGCCTCAAGATTATCTTTAAGATCGTCCAAATTATTAGTCAAAGTTGCCAATCCTGTCAATGGTTTTCTCGATAAAAAAAAAAATCTATTTGGAAAAGTTGTCCAACTGAATACAAATGTTTCCATCTGATTTTACAATTCATTGATCTTGCATAAAAAATTGTCCTCATCTAGCGGAAATTAATTCCAAGTGAAAAATTCCTGCGTTGAATACTTATTTTGTGATATATCCAGTAGATTTTGGAATTATTTGTATTGTCAGAATTATTGACTGATTCTCAGCATTTTCTCCCTGAAGAATATTTCCACAAAAGACTTAATTATACCACAGTTAACTTTTTCACGTTAATAATTAGATCTGACAATAAATTTTGATTAAATACAACAAATTAACAATAAATGGACAACTTTTTTTTCGTATTTAAAAAGGATTAAGAATCATTCTATTTTTTCTCATATTCTCTCATTCAAACTGTGGCATTTCTGTAATAAAAGCAGAACAAATAAGAACCTTCAATGCAAACTGTTAACATTAATCAACTATTGTTCCATAAATTCACAGATTAAATACATTCTAATGGAATATTGAACAATAACAGAAGATTTTCATCTGATCAATTTTCATGTTGAATCCTATATTGTAAATCAACTAAAATTTTAGATGTGCAAGAGATTCTAGATAAATGTTAATGAAATCCCAGATCTTACATACGGTAAATCAGGGACTTTCAGAATTGAATATTTTCAATTGAGATCAATTCTAAACTCATCACATGAAAAGTTTTCTTTTCTTGAATTTTAAACTGATGGATTGATTGGTGTTCTTTAATGCCACTTTCAACACGTATTAGAGCCAGCTTTATTTGATGAGAGAAGCTGGTGTGCCTGGAAAAACCAAACAACCTCTAGCAGGAGGTAATACTAGTCACGCCTGGAAAAAACCCAACAACCTCTAGCAGGAGGTAATACTAGTCAATTAAGATTGGAGTTGAATGAGTCTGCCACATTCGGGGTTCAAAATACAGCCTTAGGGTAGACAGGTTTAGTAATACAGCTGATTCAGACTACATAGACCACTAATTCACTAAGGCTCGATCCATTATGAACAATGAAACTCCATGAAATACATTGACTGTGTAAAATAAGAAGATGAGATTAACATTGTGACAACTATCTTCCCTAGAACAAAGAACCAGGATGTAAATAATTACAGGTCAAGGTCAAACTACAAAAGGCTTCAAATTGTCAAGGGATAAGTTATGTCCTGGTTTTAATCCATCTTATTTAGGTTTGCAGGAAGATTGGTTACTCTAACTCAGATATATATTTGTGACTCAGAGCCCATCAATCCTTGCTCTTAGTCGTTCACGCCATATGCTTAGCAAAGAAGCAGCAAGTAGAAATTGTCTGGGTTGCTGTCATACATATGACTAATCTGAAAATTGAAAATAAGTACCATGTTTTTCAAGACAACTTGTCACAAGTAAAAATTAGAACAACAAAGAAGGATATGCCAATGACCTTTAATTCTTATAGATCAAGAAAATAAATAATTTGATTTGAAAATCAATTTCATACGTAGCTTTTTTCTTTCTTTCTACAAAGTTGAAAATTATATAGGTTTAGAAGATGAGTCAAACTTGCTTCTGACCCATATTGTTATGATTGTTTCAAGGTGATGTCAAAACATGAAAATGACCTTGAAAAACTTTTTGATTATCTCTTTGTTGGTGCTGTGCTAGTGAATGAACCTTCTGCATGAACAACTTGTAGAAATTTCTCTAATGATAACATATTATGACAACACAGTGACAAGTTTTAAAGAACAGTTCACTAATTAACTTTAACTAAAAATAATATCTTCGTTCATCTGTACCACCACTTTAAATAGATAGTTATAAAAGATGACTATAGTACCTAGTCATTACCCTTACCTAGTAAACTTAATTCTTGTTTTGAGTCGAGTAATGAATGATTTTTAAAAAATCCTTAAACAAACCAACTGCACAAGTTATCAAATATCAAAAAGTTTTTAACGATTCTGCATCAATTTGTGTAACACTTTTGAAGAAAAGGTCAGAATAGATTTGATAAACAAGAGTGCACACATTGAAATTACTCCCTTATTTTACTGATAAGTGATAGATTTTTAAGTTGAAAAAGTTTATTACAAGTATCACACAAACTAGCAATATCAGTTATCCATAAAAAAAACTTAACATTGAGCAATAAACCATGAAAATGTGCTCAAGGTCAGATGAACCCTGCAAGTCAGATATGTACACCTTAAAATCATATTCTTTTCACTATTACATTGTATTACATAGTTTACCTATTGCTTATAATAGAATGAAATTCAAAACAGTGTGGCTGTGGCCATTGATTGACACATTAAATTCATCCATTGACTGGGACAATTTAGGTGAACGTTTGTATGTAACGACCACTGCTCATTATGTACTTTTTAAAGACACTTAAACTATGGGGTCACCATAGGTTCTCACCACCTTAATAAAGTAATTCGAAAAATTAATCAGAAATAACACGATGTTTTGATTTATATCAATTATATAAATCAAAACTTAAAGGTTATTCCTGATTAAATTTTCGAATTATTTTATAATTAAAGGTGTTAAGAAACCTTTGGTGACCCCACAGTTTAAATGTCTATTGTAGGTACGTCGTGAACAGTGGTCGTTACATACAAACGTTCACCTAAATTGTCCCAGTCAATGGATGAATTTAATGTGTCAACCAATGGCCACAGCCACACTGTTTTGAATTTCATTCTATTTGAGAAACAAAGCAAAGCACAAAAACTTTGATTCACCAATGCAATGAACCATGAATATAAGGTCAAATTCAGATGATACAAGTACACCTTACAATAATTCCATACACTACATAAAGAAGAACTGTTGCTTATAGTAACTTACACACAAACCAACAACACAAAAACTTCCCATTTACCAAAGAACCAGATGCTCCGCAGGGCGCAGCTTTATACGACCGCAGAGCTTGAACCCTGAACGGTTGGGGCAAGTATCACCCAGGACACAACATTCAAGCTGGATTCAGCGCTAAATTTGGATTTTGATTAAATAGTTGTCAAAATAGGAGCTTTATGATGTGTTAAAAAGTTTGCTTTAACATATATTATAGAGATGTGGGGAATATAAACCAATGTGACAGTAAACCAACAAAACAAAATTAAAAACATCTAATATACCAAAACACATGGTCATATGAGAGCATGCATGTTATTTAGTCATTTTTCATGACTCTTTCTTTTTTTCTATTTCAGACCACTTTTATATTTAGGATTAAAGACATTAACTAGATTTGGAATTTGTGATTTCTTTAAAGGGGCACTAGCTGCCAAATTCATGTTCACCAATTTGACTCAAATTTTCATATTTTATTTATTACAATGTAAAACATTTTTCCAAACTATTTAAAGTATAAAAGACTCAATTTACAGGACATGGTCTCAATAAGATGTAGCTTCGTTTCGTGTGAATTTTAGCCAAAACACCATCTAATTAAATATCAAGTTGACTTCCAATGACCATATAAGCGATGTAAACATAAACATAGATATAAAAAGACTAAGCAACTCGTGCATTTGGATTTTTATTTGTTTGTTAAATTTTGTATTATAGATTTAAAATGTATGTTTATCATCGTTTTTACCTTAAAAAGAACGATTTTGTGTGGATCCAATCAGTTAATCAAATTATTTACCCTGTTTCACTTTCAGTGTTGACATTCTTTTCCAAAAATACCGGTACACGGACAATGCATGCGTTATTCTCTTTCTCTTTCTACGGGGTTAAATTGCAGTTCACATGAATACGGATTATAAAAAGACTTGTTTGTGTGTGTCTAAGTATTTTTTTGTCAGTGGTAATGGTACTGTTGCACTGACCAATGTTTTTTTTTTATTATTTCTGTAATCCTTTTAAAGTATTATGTCATGGTTAAGGGTCAGACATTTTTGTGTGTGTCTACGTATGTTTATTTGTCAGTGGTTGGTACTGTTGCACTGACCAATGTTTTTTTTTTAATTATTCGAGTAATCCTTTTAAGTATTATGTCATGGTTAAGGTTCAGACATTTTTGTGTGTGTCTACGTATGTCTATTTGTCAGTGGTTGGTACTGTTGCACTGACCAATGTTTTTTTTTAATTATTCGAGTAATCCTTTTAAGTATTATGTCATGGTTAAGGATCAGACATTTTTGTGTGTGTCTACGTATGTCTATTTGTCAGTGGTTCACTGGTACTGTTGCACTGACCAATGTTTTTTTTTAATTATTCGTTTAATCCTTTTAAGTATTATGTCATGGTTAAGGATCAGACATTTTTGTGTGTGTCTACGTATGTTTATTTGTCAGTGGTTGGTACTGTTGCACTGACCAATGTTTTTTTTTAATTATTCGTTTAATCCTTTTAAGTATTATGTCATGGTTAAGGATCAGACATTTTTGTGTGTGTCTACGTATGTTTATTTGTCAGTGGTTGGTACTGTTGCACTGACCAATGTTTTTTTTTAATTATTCAAGTAATCCTTTTAAGTATTATGTCAAGGTTAAGGATCAGACATTTTTGTGTGTGTCTACGTATGTTTATTTGTCAGTGGTTGGTACTGTTGCACTGACCAATGTTTTTTTTTAATTATTCGAGTAATCCTTTTAAGTATTATGTCAAGGTTAAGGATCAGACTTATTTGTGTGTGTCTACAAATGTCTATTTGTCAATGGTTGGACCTGTTGCACTGACCAATGTTTTTTTTTTATTATTATTTCTGTAATCCTTTTAAGTATAATGTCATGGTTAAGGGTGAGACATTTTTGTGTGTGTCTAAGTATGTCTATTTGCCAGTGGTTGGTACTGTTGCACTGACCAATGTTTTTTTTTAATTATTCGTTTAATCCTTTTAAGTATAATGTCATGGTGAGAGAATTTTTTTGGAATAGTATTATTAAGAGTCACGAAAAAGATCTGAAAAGTTAAATATTTGTATTTAATAATCAAAGAAAATTTCAATCAAAATTTCACTTGAGTATGCTTTATGCTTTAAAGAAATAAAATGGTATGAAGATTAATTATATATATGAATGTACTTCTCTGTCAAATAAATGGAATGATTTTAATTACAAGTGCAATTTGTAATATGACTTCAAAAGAAGGTATAACAAAGGAAGGCTTTACATCAATAGTGCACAGTTTAAAGGAAGTGTTTACATCAATAGTGCACAGAATAAAGGAAATATTTTTGTGGCAGGAAAACTACAGTACAAGGTTTCAATACATCTGATATACCAGTCAGTTACTGGGACTTATACAGTCAATTGTTGGTCCAAGTCAACAAAGTGCTGGTCCCAGTCAACAAAGTGCTGGTTCCAGTCAACAAAGTGCTGGTCCCAGTCAACAAAGTGCTGGTCACAGTCAACAAAGTGCTGGTCCCAGTCAACAAAGTGCTGGTCACAGTCAACAAAGTGCTGGTCCCAGTCAACAATGATAGAATAAGTAATAAGACAATTAAAAATCTTATTCATTTCATTACCCTCCACCTTAACCCAAAAAATAGTTGTTCTTAGAAAAGGGGGGGGGTAACTTCTAGGGTCTGTCCTCTATCCTCCTGATTCTAAGGTGTTTAAAAGAGGGTTTTGTCAGAAACTTTGGTCTCTAAATGAGAGTGGTGTCATTTGCAGTCATACCACATCTAGTTATTTTATGTTAATTTCTGTGGTCTGCAAATCATGGCAAGCTATTTTTGTCAAGTGCCATACTTTTTGTATGGTGTTGGAATCAAATGGTTAAAGGCAAAATCGAATCATACATTTTGGGGACCTTTATAGCTAGCTTGTTGTTCGGTGTGAGCCAAGGCTCCGTGTGGAAGGCCGTTCATTGACCTATAATGGTTTACTTTTTTTAAATCATTATTTGGATGGAGAGTTGTCTCATTGGCACTCACACCACATCTTCCTATATCTATGTAGCTGCTTTTTGTGTCCTAATTTTATCAATCTTTACAGTAATTGTTAAATATTGATAAACTAATACACCTGAATATGCTTGAAAAATTAACTGGCATATATATTAAGTGTCCCATAATGAATGATCCCCCCCGCCCCCGCCACCCCAATTATACTTCAAAATTTTCTATTTCCACTTAATCATGAGTAAACATGACGACGTCAGATTTTCTGTATTTGTGATGGAGAAAAGAAAATATTTCAAATTAATCAGAAATAAAAAAATAAAAACTTGTTTGAAGAAAATTATAAAAATATGGGATTTTGTTTTTTCTGTGTACTTTTTAGGTACATTTTCAATTGACGGAACACTCTCAGAACACTTAATCTCTATTGTCCTTGACCTATTTAACTGTACATGTATACAAATACTTGTAGTTTAGTTTAGATAAACAATTTAACAAGATGTTATTATTTACATTCTAATATGCTGCTGAATAATTATGTCTTTTAATTGGAGTAGAATCTTATAAATCATATATTTACTGACAGTAAACCCAAATTTAGAAATCAAAATCAAAATCTTTTTCCCAACTGAAAAGATTTCTTTTTATTTACACTGGTACATCCAGTGAAAAATTCATAAGGTCTAAAAAAAGTCCTCTAGTTTTATTTTACATTGAGTGATTGATTAGTGTTTGATTTATGTCCAGTGGCTAATATTTCATGCATGTTTAGGACAAATATGACTTGATTGATTTCCACACAACTTTGTTTAAAAAAGATATAAAATAAGTCAAAGTGATATTGGATCTTTACTATATCAATCTATATAAAAATCCTTCTTATAAACCTTACATGTGATTATCATAAACCTTCAATAAAATATGATTCATATGATGTATTGTGAGTGCATTAGTTTTTGTAAGTATATATTGACTTATCAATATCCCAGGGTTACATGTGACAGAAATTGTAACCTTTCAATACTTGACCTTGACATAGGATATAAACTTCAGATCCAACAAGAGATAACATTACAGGAGAACCTGTACATAAATCAACTTATCAGTAAACTAATTCAACCTAGATACTAATGTACCAACATTATCAATATTCGTTTATTTATTCAAAAATGTGAATAAACTAGATCAAAACACACCATTAAACACAATCCAAACTTGTGTATTCCCTGATATCATTTACGCAGACAATAAAACTTTTTTTTATGGTTAGAATTGTATCACATAAATCTAATTTCACATCTTTTTTTTTCCTTTTAAGTGTCTTATTCAAGTCATTCAAGGACACTTCAATATTTCAAGGCTACATTTTAAAACCACAATATTAAAAGAATGAATATGTTTAAACTGAAAGAATGAGAGATTGCCAAATTCTGATAAAAAATATGACTTACTTTTACTTGTCACACAATAATACAGTTCACCTTTACACAATAACAATTAAAGGAAAAGAAGTATTTTTTTTCCGACTCTGATCTGTAAAATCTAGGTCACGTCAGACATATGTGACTATGGGTCTAGATCAATTGTTTCATATAGTTGTATATAAAATTGATTTGTGAATTCCAAAATGTTTTCAAGGGTAGCTCTCTTCATAATTTCTCTTTTGGTAAAGACCTTGTTGTGAACTTGACAATGCTCAAATATTGGCCAAACATAAAACATTTAGATGAAATGGCGAAATGGCGGTCAGTTTTTATGGCTGGAGAAATCCAGAGAGCCATAGAAAACCACCAATCTTGGATAGGAAAACTGACAATCCTAGTCATTTAAGATGAGAGTTGAGTGCACCCACAAGAGCGGGGTTTAGACTCACAACATCAGTGTTGACTGGATAGTGGAACTATTTAGACCACTTGGCCATCGAGGTCCATTGACAGATAAGATAGCAACAGTGTGACATTAAATGGCAGTGGGTGATGAATATGTACTGATAGAAATTTTAGTCTTCAATACAGGATTCTTTAATTTATATTATAATTGGCTTTGAACTATTGGCAGTAACTGCCAGTACTCTCAGATTGGTTCCTTTTGTCTTTAATGTTTGTATTACTGTTAGTTGTTTTAGTGCAAATTGTATCAATCTGGCATTGAGTTAAGCCCTTGTCTACTGATTTTTTTTATATATATTGTGCTGATACAACACCGTCCCAGGCAAGGGTATGGTTGAGAGCCAGCAAAAATAGTTTAACCCACCCTATTCTGCATTCTCCATGTAAAGAACTAGTAATTCAGTGGTTGTTTGTTGCTATATGTTATATTTGTGTTTTTATTTACATAAGGCCATCAGTTAATCATACCTCATCTTGTTATTTTTAAATTTAATGTGTGATTTCACAATTGATAGAAAGTGACACAAGCTTTAAAGTTTAACAAAAACATTTGTTTTTTTAAATTGCTAATATGATTCTTCAATATGTTCGGCGATACTGCATAAATAATGAACCATAAGTTTTGTATTTCTCCAAATATTGGCAATAGAAAAGTAAACAGTAATACTATTACCAAAATCCTGTGATAAAGTGTATTTTGATGGTGTATTATGTACACATATTCACTTCTCTACACTCTCGATGTTAATCTCTAAACCAACATGATAAATCCTTGTCAAGTGCACTTTTCTACACTCAAAACACAATTTGCTAAGATTTAATGCAGTCATGAAATTTCATCTATATCAACCCAAATCAGTATTTTATCAGCTGTTAGTCAATCAGATTAAAAATTCAACATAAATCACTTTTGTCAGTCTGACACAGATCTTATATAAAAGAATATTAAATGAGTCTTACTGTGTACAACAGTTACATTATGTTGTCAAGATATCAATATACAAGGGCAACATAGAGGTAAATTACTACCCAGGGAGGGCAAGATTGAGGATAAATATTACATTAGATATCAATATACGAGGGCAACATAGAGGTAAAATATTACCCAGGGAGGGCAACATTTCTTACTGTGTACAACAGATACATTATGTTATCAAGATATCAATATACGAGGGCAACATTGAGGTAAAATATTACCCATGCTATTCAATACACTTAAGGGCAACATTGAGGTAAAATATTACCCTAGATAATCAATATTTGAGGGCAACATTGAGGTGAAATATTACCCAGCTATTCAATATAAGAGGGCAACATAGATGTATAATTAAGTAAAATAACAGAAATACCAAGCATTTCAATATACGAGGGAAACATTGAGGTTAAATATTGCCAAGGGAGGGAATCATTGAGGTGAAATATTACTAAGCTATTCAATATACAAGGGCAATATTGAGGCGAAATATTACTTAGCTTTTCAATATATGAGGGCAACATAGAGGTAAAATATTACCCAGCTAAACAATATATGAGGGCAACATAGATGTAAAATATTATTAAGCTATTCAATATAAGAGGGCAACATTGAGGTAAATTATAACAAAGGGAGGGCAACATTGAGGTGAAATATCACCAAGCTTTTAAAGAAGGCAACATTGAGGTAAATTATTACCAAGCTTTTCAATATAAGAGGGCAACATTCAGGCAAAATATTACCAAGCTTTTCAATATAAGAGGGCATCATTGAGATAAATTATTACCAAACTTTTCAATATAAGAGGGCAACATTCAGGCAAAATATTACCAAGCTTTTCAATATAAGAGGGCAACATTCAGGTAAAATATTACCCAAGATTTTCAATATACGAGGGCAACATTGAGGTGAAGCATTCACCAAGCTTTTCAATATAAGAGGGCAACATTGAGGAAAATTATTACCCAAGCTTTTCAATATAAGAGGGCAACATTGAGGTGAAGCATTCACCAAGCTATTCAAAATAAGAGAACAACATTTAAGGTAAAATATTATCCAGATTTTCAATATAAGAGGGCAACATAGAGGTAAATTATTACCGCCATTCAATAAAAGAGGGCAAAATTGAGGTAAAATATAACCAAGATATCAATACATGAGAGGTAAAATAATATAAATCTTTACAATGTAAGAAGGCAACATAATGGTAAAATATTACCAATCTATCAAGATAGGAGGGCAAAATAGAGGTGAAATATATTCATCAAGATTTTCAATATAAGAGGGCAAAATTGAGGTGAAACATTACCAAGCTATTCAATATAAGAGGGCAACATTGAGGTGAAATATTACCCAGCTTTTCAATATACAAGGGCAACATAGATGTAAAATATTATTAAGCTATTCAATATATCAGGGCAACATTGAGGTGAAATATTACCCAGCTTTTCAATATACAAAGGCAACATTCTGGAAAAATATAACCAAGCTATTCAATATATGAGGGCAACATTGAGGTATTATAAAAAAAGTTCCATCAAACAGCAAGCCCCTTGTCTTTACTTGTTGCATGATTTGGATGTCAGCCAGTGGCTACTTTAACTTTTGAATGTTTACATATCCTGGGGCTATTGTCTTGTGACATTAATGTATGAATTAGAACAGGGAGAAAGTGTGTCAAAAGGTTAACATTAAACGGCTTGTATTGCTTTATACACCAAATATGATACTTGCATATCATACATGTATACACTGTTGAGATTTATCGGTCATTTGTGTGTTGGTCAGGGTCATTGTTACTTATCGGTCATTTGTGTGTTGGTCATGGTCATTGTTACTTATTAACCTAATAAAATTGAGAATGGAAATTGGGAGTGTGTCAAAGAGACAACAACCCGACCAAAGAGCAGAAAACAGCTGAAGGCTACCATGTGTCTATACATTTATACACAGTGTTCCAACTTAACTGTCATTTGTGTGTTGGTCAGGGTCAGTTACTTATTTTAACATAATACATGTATACACTCTTTATCGGTCATTTGTGTGTTGGTCAGGGTCAGTTACTTATTTTAACATAATACATGTATACACTGTGGCAACTTATCGGTCATTTGTGTTGGTTATGGTCAAAGTTATTTATCAACCTAAAACATGCATAGGTTTTTTTTTATCACTTCTACATTTTGACAAAGACAAGTTAAACGTGAAAATAATTGAACTGCTGATAATTTGAAACATTAATTAATTGAAATGAATGACTTATTACATTAACTTATCTGAGTTTACTTTCTATAAAACTTAAAGGACATCAGTCCTTACTCTTTAAAAGATTAGTTTAAACATATTTATTTAGAGTGGATTGGGAAACAAGCTATTGCAACTTATATTAATCCCTTTCCACTTTGCAGGTGCCAGTGCTGCCTTGTAGTGGCATAAGCCTGCTCTTTTTCTATATCTACAGGTGTGTCTTTTACGTACAAGAGATATGGCTATCTCTTAACACGGGTCAGCCATTTATTGTCCCCTTCCAAGGGACTATCATTGTTTCTCAAAACCATACTTGCAAATGATGTTGAGGGAGAGCGGAAAATTCAGACCCTGATTTAAGATTGAAAAGCTTTATATATTTAGTTTAATGAGGGGTGAAAGGACCTTTATCTGACATGGATATTGAGCTCTTTATCAGTTGCAGGAATTTGGAAATAACACTTTAAAGTGGTAAAGTTGTCAGGAAGTGGGAATTTGGGACTAATTTATATCGTGACAAGGGAATTAACACATTACTTTCCACTGGTGGATCTAGAAATTTTAATAAGTGGGGGCCCACTGACTGCCTAAGAGGGGGCTAGCCCAACTTTATTGGAGGGTTCTCTGAATACAAATAAATGATACAATTTCTCTTCTTGCATTTGAGTCTTACAGTATCTAGAAAATATTTGTATGGTGAAACACAATATCTAAAACAGATTGCATAATGTGATTATTGCGTTGACATGAAATTCATGACCAAAATTGTAAAATTTCATTAATCAATCACCTAGAAGACTGAGATCAGCAGAAGACATACAGTGTAATGTTTTGAGACAACACAAACATGGAAAGTACTTGTTTAACATGGATTAGGTTGTAAGCTTTCATTAAGTATGACTATGAATATTAATACACAAATGATGTGAATATAAATTGTCTGTCGCTCATCCTAGGAAACAGATGCAAATGATTTAACAAATGAAATGGAGGCAAATGTATATGCGGGAAACCCCCTGCTAAAACATGCATCCAAAATACATATATAGATCAAAACACAACGGGCGGATCCTGAGCTGAATATAGCAATATACTCCAACGGACAGCAACCTTTTGGTCAATAGGAACTAATATATATGCTAAATCTGTCTTCTGTCTAATAAAAGTCAAAAAAGTCTGAATGAACTTTTTGTGTGTTCATACCAATATCATCCTTATCTAATAAATCAATGTCTATCAGTAATCCAGTTAATAGAAAATGAAAACTGTCCACAAAGTAGAAATAATAAACTTGATACTATCAAAGTCACACAGGACAAGATAAAGATAACTTCATAGATCAAAGGGCAATAACTCTAGGAAAAGGAATGACTGAGAAATCCTACCAAATTGATCTATAATTATGCTGACATACAGCAGATATTTTCTTTGACTTTTAATAATTGCTTTCGTAGAAACACTTTATAAAGCAACTTATTTGTATATGTACTAAAGTAAACTAAGTTGCAGCTGTTACTACTAAGTATATTACTACTTACAGACATGGTTTTTTGTTTCAGCTTCATTGGGCCTAGTGATACTTCATTATTTGTGCTCTGAAAAATAGACATCAAACAAAGTTTTAATGATTTGTACTACATAAAATATAACATTTTTGCTGTAAAAAACCTGAAAATAATAGTTTTCTTATTGTAAAGGCATATGTAATTTATATGAGAAACATTTGTAAAACATCATTGTAAAACACATTTCTTGACATTTCTTCATAAAATTAACCTAACATTAGAAGATGTTCTCATCAGATTAATAGTTTATATTTAAGTCACCAGCCAATTGTCTAAAATTAACACAGTTTATAGTATTATTTGTTCTGTATCAAATGATTGAATTTGGCTTGAATACACAGACTTTGCTTTACAATTTTCAAATATTTTATCGAAATCTGTTTCTTTGATTGAAAATTTGGTACAGTTCACATTACCCCCCCCCCCCCCCCCCCCAACAAGAAGTTTTGTAGGGTGCACACCCTTTTTAGTCATATTTCACTTTGTTGAATGTTTAAGTGGTTAAGACATTATCTGTATGATTTGTAAATTGTTGGAGATCAATCATGTTTTGTACAAGATAAATACTATTTTTTTTTATCATAATACATTTGACAGCAGTAGAAGATAAATTATCTATACATCAAAACTCTGCCATTTTACATACAGGTTATTATCTTCTTTATTCAGAAGAGTGCACATCAGAGAAATATTTGAGGTCATTGTGTTGATTTTATATGTCACCTGCAGGTCGTAGATTTGATTTATTTTGTCATCTCTAAGGACAGTATCATTATTTACCAGTGCAACCATACACACTAAGTTTCATAACATGTCCATTCTGGCTTACTTATCACATATCATTTTTGTATGCTGGACAACTAGTTATAAAAGTATAATAACAGAGGGAAAAGATGGGAGGGTGGGGAGGGGGGACACCAATCAGGAAATGACTGTTCCCAACAACTATAAATGAATTATTCCTAAATAGTCAGAAGGAAAGAGATCTGTGGGAAAATATTGTAAACAATAAACATCATGTCAGCTATCAGTGTAACAGATCAAGAAGGAAACAAAACTTTACAAACAACACATGACCCAATGAACTTATTGTTATCTACTATATTGTTCCTTTAGAAAGGAGTGCTTTTGTACTGATTTCATTTCAAGTTCTTCTATTTTCCAAGATTGCTACTGTTCAAGTTTAAAAGAGGAATTTTTTTTAAAAGATCTTAAAAAAAATTGTCTTATGCTATATGGTGGTGGGACTTTTCAAGTGAGGAATTTATTTTCAAGGAGATAAACTGTATTTGTTCTAATTTTATACAACTTTCAAATGAGGCAAAATTTGTTTGGTTATTTACTAATGAAAATTTGTCTGTACTTAAATATTTAGGGAGCTACATTATTACATGTCTAGAAGTTAGACGAAATGTTAATTAATGTATGTAATAACAATGATAATTGTAATGGTTTTATGGTTTCTGATCCTGCCTGGAATTAAATGATTTTATAGAATGAAGATAATAACATCTGCCTGAACTTTTTTTCTTCTAATGTTTCATTTTAGTTTATAAAAATGTTTTTCTGTTACAAATCATGATGTATTGTGTTATGTGTTCATGTTACTTTGCCCATCTAGGGCCCCGTTTTGATTGGAATAATAAAAATATTCTATACTCTTCAAGTTGTATATAACCACTGCAAGACAATATTTGTTTGTACACATAAAATACAGACTTTTAGAATATTCTGCCTTCATATGTTTTAAAACCTATATAGATATAGGAAGATGTGGTATGAGTGCCAATGAGACAACTATCCATCCAAGTCACAGTTCATATTAAAATAAACCATTAATATGGGTAAAGGTATGGTTTTCAACACAGAGCCTAGGCTCACACTGAACAGCAAGCTATATAGAGCCCCCAAAATTACTAGTGTAAAACCATTCAAACCGGAAGTTTGTTTATGAAATTGTTTACAAAAGAAGGTTCTCTAGATTAATTAGATTAATTTGTTTCTGTTACCAGTATCATTTTGTTGCTGCTTGTGAATCAACAGCTTGTTGACCAAACTCTTTAAAATTCGTAATATTTACATTTACTATCAATAAATTGTTTGTTTTATTTTAGTTGATAAATACACTCTTGTTTGTAAATGTAATGCCTGGTATGTCATTCCTCAGTAATTACTTCAGTGGAAATAGTCATACCATATTATTTCTATATATATATATATCAAAAAAGATATCTTTGGGGAAAGATTGTGACAAGCTAGACATCATGGAATTCAACCTTTGCTACAATGAGGATATTATAGAAACTTTCTTTACGTCTGACGTAATACTATTATGATGTATTACATGAAGAGAGAATGTTTGTAGTAATTAGTACTAATTAAACTAGATGTAATGGAATGATACATGTATGATGATTGATGTGTGTATCTGAACGTATTATGTGTAGTACTATTATGATAGATAAGTATGTCTGAATGTAGTGATTGACACACGCTTCTTTATTGTCACCTGTTAGGAAAGGTTAAACACAGAAAAAGTAACACTTAAAATATCTACACAAAATGCTAATTTCATTAATGGCAAATTTCCACTAACATTCTTGGTATCTACGACTGCATTCCAATACTAAATCCATCATGGTTAATACACAGGAGATTTAAAAAAAAACATTACAGAATGTGTAATAGCATTTCAATAAATAAAATAAACATTTACAAGATTAAGCCAAATGTTTCAAGGTTAAGACTAAATGGCAGCTAAGAAGCTTTTTTTTAAATACTTTAGTCTCTTGATTATGGTACAATTGCATTTAAAGGTTACACTTTTATTACACACTAGGCTGAGAAAACTAATGACATCAATAAATAAATCATCTACTCCCCCCCCCCCCCCCCCCAATAAAAAAAAATACATATATCCGAACATGATGAAATTGACCAAATGGACTACTATTGTGGATGTTAAACAAACAGGATTGGTTGTGACCTATTCACATTCACATGGTCAGTCAGTGAATACCAGATCCATAATAAAACATTGAATACCATTGGTGGTCTTGTTCTGCTCTTTAGTTGGGTTGTTGGGTCTAAGACACATTCTCCTTTTCCATTTTCTATTCTATTTACATAAAATATAAGTAAGATAGAATAGAAGAATTTATGTAACAATAAGAATTTATCTTATGAAATTGATGCAATTCTCATCTAATTCCATTCTCATGATTGCAAATGAGAGGACTTTCCACCCAATGACGTATATTTAAGCAACTTTATGTATGGCTTTACTTAGGTTGTATTATGGTACATTCAATATTTTGAAGGCAGATCATACAATTTGCTCATGTGACAGTAGAAATAAATTTCTATACTTCTTTCAAAGATTTGACATGTTCTGATCAATCTAGATAAACAGAAATGTTGTGAAGGCGTTAGAAAAACTGGGACAATGACGTAACACCATATCCCTAACAGACTTATAAATATTCCAAACAATGCAATTCTACATCATACAATCAAATTAATACCCGCATAAAAACAAATATAGGATTTCGTAACAGTTGGTTTCCGAGATCTAGTTTACCCAACATATATATTCAATCTAAATCATAAAACACTATTATAGGTTTTATGTAGAATTTTAATAGTAGGAGCTTTTTCACAATAAAACAAGTACTTGAAATTTTTAATTGAACCTCACTGAGAAATGGGAAATCAATTTATCTGCTTTTAGGTTGGAGGACAATAAAGAAACATCAAGACAAAAATCTAATGACGTCAAACGTTCTTGTAAAAAGGACATTTAATTCTACCGATTTTTCAAACAAACTCTTCGTACCAAGGCATTTTTTATTTGCAAGTTAAATAAAAATGTCCTTGTAGTAGTACTTTGATTAAAATCTAGGTCAATTTGAATGTTCAGGTGAATCATTGTTAATGTCATTGACCCAAAGATTCACTTATAAAAATTTACTAACAAGAGAAACTGGAACGGTCAATATAATTAGACCAAGAGACTGATATGGAACAGTCAAAATAGTCAGACCAATGGATTAATATTCCCAAAGTGTTCCCAAAAACAGGGAAATTTTCAAATGATAAATTCTGATGTAATATTTGGATTAAAAAATTTATAATTTCATTTGTCAAGTCACTATTTAAGATGATACCACAGTAATTTCAGAAATTATTGTAAGGTTTTTGTTATTACAAATAGGTCAACTGGGTGGATAATTGCAATGAGAAGATGGGAACTTGCATTCTGGTATCCCATACCTACAAATGACCTATATTTGAATGCAAATTTCTAA
The DNA here is from genome assembly GCF_963676685.1 of Mytilus edulis. NCBI lineage: Eukaryota > Metazoa > Mollusca > Bivalvia > Mytilida > Mytilidae > Mytilus > Mytilus edulis. Next base: position 98,249,212 of record NC_092347.1, read on the forward strand.
AAATCACAATAACTTAAATTATCTTGCAATTTTTTTCTATTGTACATAAATCACACTAATTTTTAAATGATCAACAAACTATAAGGTAGTTTATAAACATATCTTTTACAGTGGATTGAGAAA